>NC_057867.1:18474050-18569055 GCF_019393635.1 Dromiciops gliroides | reverse complement strand
TGATATCTTTCCAATTATTTAGATCTGATTTGATTTCTGTGAAGAGTGGTTGGTAGTTGTGTTCATAGAGTTCCTGGGTTTGTCTTGGGAAGTAGACTCCCAAGTATTTTATATGATCTACCATTACATTAAATGGAATTTCTCTTTCTATCTCTTGCTGCTGGACTTTGTTGGTCATGTATAAAAATGCTGATTATTTATGTGGATTTATTTTATATCCTGATACTTTGCTAAAGTTGTTAATTGTTTCAAGTAATTTTTGACTTGATTCTCGAAGATTCCTTAAGTATACCATCATATCATCTGCAAAGAGTGATAGTTTTGTTTCCTCCTTGCCTATTCTAATTCCTTTAATTCCTTTCTCTTCTCTGATTGCTAAAGCTAACATTTCTAGGACAATATTAAATAATAGGGGTGATAATGGAAATCCCTGTTTCACCCCTGATCTTATTGGGAAGGCCTCTAATTTATCTCCATTGCAAATAATACTTGCTGATGGCTTGAGGTAGATACTGTTTATTATTTTAAGGAAAGCTCCCCCTATTCCTAAACTGTCCAGTGTTTTTATTAGGAATGGGTGGTGTATTTTGTCAAAAGCTTTCTCTGCGTCTATTGAGATAACCATATGATTTTGGTTAGTTTTCTTATTGATGTGGTTGATTATGTTAATAGTTTTCCTAATGTTGAACCAGCCCTGCTTTCCTGGTATAATCCCACCTGGTCATAGTGTATTATCCTGGTGATCACTTGCTGTGATCTCCTTGCTAATATCTTATTTACGATTTTAGCATCAATATTCATTAGGGAAATTGGTCTATAATTTTCTTTCTCTGTATTTGCTTTGCCTACTTTTCTTATCACCACCATATTTGTGTCATAAAACAAATTTGATAGAACTCCTTCTTCACCTATTTTTCCAAATAATTTGTATAATATTGGAATTAGTTGTTCTTTAAAGGTTTGTAAAATTCACCCATAAACCAATCTGGCCCTGGGGATTTTTTCTTAGGGACTTCATTAATGGCTTGTTCAATTTCTTTTTCTAATATGGGTTTATTTAAGAATTTTATTTCCTCTTCAGTTAACCTGGGCAGGTTGTATTTTTAAAATATTCATCCATTTCATTTAGATTGTTAAATTTATAGGCATAGAGTTGGGCAAAATATTTCCTAATTATTGCTTTAATTTCCACTTCATTGGTGGTAACATCACCCTTTTCATTTTTGATACTGGTAATTTGGTTTTCTTCTTTCTTTTGTTTAATCAAATTAACCAATATTTTATCTATTTTATTGGTTTTTTTCATAAAACCAGCACTTAGTTTTATTTTATTAATTCTATAGTTTTTTTGCTTTCTATCTTATTAATTTCTCCTTTGATTTTCAGGATCTCTAGTGTAGTATCTAATTGGGGATTTCTAATTTGTTCTTTTTCTAGCTTTTCAAGTTGCATGCCCAATTCATTAATCTCCTCTTTCTCTTTTTTATTCATGTAAACATTTAGTGCTATACATTTTCCCCTAAGCACTGCTTTGGCTGCATCCCATAGAATTTGGTATGTTGTCTCATTATTGTCATTCTCTTGGATAAAGTTATTGATTGTTTCTATGATTTCTTGTTTGGCCCATTCATTCTTTTGAATGAAATTATTTAGTTTCCAATTGATTTTCATTCTACTTATCCCTGGCTCTTTCTTACATGTAATTTTTATTGCATCATGATCTCAGAAGGATGTATTTACCATTTCTGCCTTTCTACATTTGACTATGATATTTTTGTGCCCTAATACATGGTCACTTTTTGAAAATGTGCCATGTACTGCTGAGAAAAAGGTATATTCCTTTCTATCCCCATTCAGTTTTCTCCAGACATCTATCATGTCTAACTTTTCTAGTAATCTATTCACCTCTTTCACTTCTTTCTTATTTATTTTTTGGCTAGATTTATCGAATTCTGAGAGGGGGAGATTCAGGTCCCCCACTAGTATAGTATTACTGTCTAATTCCTCTTGTAACTCATTTAACTTCTCCTCTAAGAACTTGGATTCTATACCACTTGGTGCATACATATTTAATATTGATATTACTTCATTATCTATAGTACCTTTAAGCAAGATGTAATTTCCTTCCTTATCTCTTTTAATGAGATCTTTTTTTTGCCTGCCCGTTGTCTGAGATAAGGATTGCTACCCCTGCTTTTTTTACTTTAGCTGAAGCATAATATATTCTACTCCAGCCTTTTATCTTTCTCTGTGTGTTTCTCTGCTTCAAATGTCTTTCTTGTAAACAGCATTATGCACCTTTTTTTTTCCATTTGGCCAAATGAATTTTTTAAGGTATTGTTTTCTTCAATGAGATTATGCACCCTTTTTTCCATTTGACCAAATGAATTTTTTAAGGCATTGTTTTCTTTAGTGAAATTATGTGCTTCCTTTTCCAAGCTGCTGATTCTTTTTTCATAGTCTTCTTGTTTTGCTTTCATTTCTCTCCCCATTTTTTCTTCTCCCTCTCTCAATTGCTTTTTAAAGTCCTTTTTGAGCTCTTCCAGGAAGGCTTTTTGTTCCTGAGACCAATTCACCTTCCCTGTGAGGCTTCAGATGTAGGCAATTTGAGGCTATTGTCCTCATCTGAGTTTGTGTTGGCTTCTTCCCTATTGATACTGAAGCTCTCAATGGAGAGGGCTCTTTTTTGTTTCTTACTCATTATTGCAGCTTGTTTATTTATTTTTTAAGTTGAGGTCTCCTCTGGGGGCACCAGAGTCCCTGTTTTGGGCTTCTCGTGCAGGGGTATAGGTGCTGTGTCACTGGCTTTTTACTCTGATGCCTTTATAGTGTGTGCAGTTCGACCCCCTGCAATTCCTGTCTGGGTGCACTCGGCCAGGCGCCCGATCCCGCCTGTCCCGTTCATGGCCCTACCGCCCGCCCTCCCGGCCGGTGCAGGTAGGTTTTTCCACTGTCCTTCTTGACCACCAGATTTTTGAGCCAGGTTCCAGGGGCCTAAGTTTTTCGACTGTGGCCTGCCGCTCCTGCTGACTCGCCCCGACCCCCTCAGCGTTGGGCTGCTACCCTGCACTGGGCCTCCCTTTTGCCCGAGTCAGACTGACCTTTTCCTGAAGTCTTCTAAATTATCTCTGGTTGGAAGACTGTGTCTCTCTGTCTCTTTGCAGGTTCTGTAGTTTCAGAATCTGTCCAGAGGCTTGATTTAATGTTCTTTCTGAGGGAACAGAAGGAGAGCTCAGGCAGCTTGCTGCTTCCTCTCTGCCATCTTCGACCCCTTTCATTTTTGATACTGGTAATTTGGTTTTCTTCTTTCTTTTTTTTTAATCCAATTAACCAGTGGTTTACATATTTTATTGTTTTTTTCATAAAACCAACACTTAGATTTATTGATTAATTCCATAGTTCTCCTGATTTCACTTTTATTAATTTCTGCTTTGATTTTCACGATTTCCAGTTTGGTATTTGGTGGGGATTTTTAATTTGTTCTTTTTCTAGCTCTTGTATTTCCATGCCCAATTCATTGACCTCCTCTTTCTCTTTTCTTTTTTTCATGTAAGCATTTAGAAATATAAAATTTCCCCTAAGCAAAGTTTTGGTATGTTGTCTTATCATTGTCATTCTCTTGGATGAAGTTATTGATTGTTTCTATGATTTCTTGATTGACCCACTCATTCTTTAAGTTGAGATTGTTTAGTTTCCAATTAATTTTCGTTATGCCTTTCCATGGCTCTTTATTACATGTAATTTTTAATGTATTGTAATGATTGGAAAGATGCCACCTGCCGGAGATTTACTATAGGAAAACTCCACCATGAGGAGAATGCCTCTGAGGGTAAGGCCATGCGGCTTTTCCTTGGCATCGGGAAGTGACGTTTGCTCAGGGGTACTGTCTATTAAGGCTACCAGGCAATCAACTTGAGGAGCCTCCCATTTCTGGGAGTGACACACAAAGTAGGAAGTGGACGCTGGGGGAGGAGTTCTCTCTCTTTTTGGTTCCTGACTTGGTGGTGATGGCAGAGAACTACACAGAGGAATTGAGGAGAGGACTACACAGAAAAGTTGAGGAAAGGACTTCACAGGAAAATTGAGGAAAGATAGGATTTTCAAGCTGTAGGAATTCTGTTCTCAATCTTTCTCTTTCTATCTTTCCATAAACCCTTAAAAACCTAAATTCATTTTATCAGTGATTTTAGTCAGTTTCCCACAAAACTGGGGGAACAGATTAGAACCCACATTTAGAATTTTAAATTACACAGTATCATGATCTGAGAAGGATGCATTTAGTATTTCTTCTGCCTTTCTAATGTGCCATGTACCACTGAGAAAATGGTCTATTCCTTTCTATCCCCATTCAATTCTCTCCAGACGTCTATCATATCTGATTTTTCTAACATTTTATTCACCTCTTTAACTTTTTTATTATTTACTTTTGTGGCTAGATTTATCTAATTCTGAGAGGGGAAGAGTCAGATCCTCCACTAGTATAGTATCACTTTCTATTTCCTCTTGTAGCTCATTTAACTTCTCTTCTAAGAATTGGATGCTATACCATTTGGCACATACATGCTTAGTATTGATATTACTTCATTATCTATGGTACCTTTTAGCAAGATGTAGTTTCTTTCCTTATCTCTTTAAATTAGATCTATTTTTCCCTTTGCTTTGTCTGAAATAAGGATTGCTACCCCTTCTTTTTTGACTTCAGCTGAAGCATAATATATTCTGCTCCAACCTTTTATCTTTATTGTGTGTGTATCTTTCTGCTTCAAATGTGTTTCTTGTAAAGAACATATTGTAGGCCTGTTTTTTAATCCACTCTGCTCTTTGCATCCATTTTATGGCAGAGTTCATCCCATTCACATTCAAAGTTATTATTACTGTTTCCCTCCATCCTATTTACTCCTTTGTATTTTTCCCCCTTTTGTCACCCTATTCCTCCTCATCAATGTTTTGCTTCTTACCCCTGCCTCCCCCAATCTGCCCTCCCTTTTATCAGCCCCACACCCTTTTCTTTACCCTTTTCTACCCTGCTTCTGCCATTCCTTCTGTCAGCCCCCCTTTTCCCCTTACCCTTTTACTTCCCTAAAAAATAAGCTAAATTTCTTTATCCAAATGATCGTATGTTATTCCCTCTTTGAATCACATCTAGTGAGGGTAAGGTTGAAACAATGTTCACTCCTCCCTCCTTTCCCTCTATTATAATATTTTTTTTGCACCTCTTCATATGATGTAATTAACCCCATTCCACCTCCACTTTTCTCTTCTCCCCATAAACTCCCTGTTTCACCCCTTAATTTTTCTTTATATCATCACATCAAAGACAATTTATATTTATACCCTTGTTTATAATCCTTCCATCTGCCTAAATACATATACAGTTCTCAAGAGTTATAAGGATTAGTTTCCTGTGTAGGGATGTAAACAGTTTATCCTTATTGAATAACTTTGTCCCCTGTTAGCCTTTTTAAACTTCTCTTGAGTTTTGTATGTTAAGATCAAATTTGCTATTCACTTTTGGTCTTTTCATCAGGAAACCTTGAAAGTCCCCAATTTCATTGAATGTCCATCTTTTTTCCTCTGAAAAAGAACGATCAGTTTTGCTGGGTAATAGATTCTTGGCTTCAGTCCAAGCTCCTTTGCCTTTCAGAATATCATATTCCAAGCCTCACAATCCTTTAATGTTGAAGCTGCCAGGTCCTGTGCAGTGCTGATTGTGGCTCCATGATATGCTCCTTAGTGGCAGCTAGGTGGCACAGTGGATATAGTACTGGCCTTGGCATCAGGAGGGCCTGAGTTCAAATCTGGCCTCAGACACTTAAAACTTAATAGCTGTGTGACCCTTGACAAGTAACTTAACCCCAATTCCCTCACAAAATAACAAAAAATCAAGAACAATAAATTGCTTCTTTCTGGCTTCTTGGAGTATTTTGTACTTCACCTGATAACTGGAATTTGGCTACAATATTCCTTGTATACCTTGGAGTTTTCCTATTGAGGTGTCTTTCAGAAGTTGATTGGTGGATTCTTTCAATGACAATTTTATCCTCTGTTTCTATAATTCAGGACAGTTCTCCTTGATAATTTCCTGGAATATGTTATCTAGATTCTATTTCTAATGATGCCTTTCAGGCAACAATTCGCAAATTGTCTCTCTTGTTTCTATTTTCCAGGTCAGTTGTCTTTCCATTGAGGTACTTCACTTTTTCTTCTACTTTTTTTATTCTTTTGATTCTGTTTGACTGATTCATGGTGTCTCATAGAGTCCTTAGCTTCCAACTGTCCAATTTGAATTTTTAAGGCATTGTTTTCTTCAGTCAGTTCATATACCTCCTTCACAGAAATCAAATCAGATCTAAATAATTGGAAAGATATCAGTTGCTCATGGATAGGCAGAGCTAATATAGTAAAATTGAGAATACTGCCTAAATTAATTTACTTATTCAGTGCCATACCAATCAGAATACCTAAAAATTATTTTATAGAGGTAGAAAAAATGATAACAAAATTCATCTGGAAAAACAAAAAATCAAGAATATCCAGGGAAATAATGAAAAAAAATTCACAGGAAGGTAGGTTAGTGGTACCAAACCTGGAGCTTTAGTGTAAAGCGTCAGTCATCGAAACTATCTGGTACTGGCTAAAAAATAGAGTGGTAGATCAATAGAATAGGCTAGGCATAGGAAGTGCAGTAGTAAATGACACTATTAATGTAGTGTTTGATAAGCCCAAAGACTCCAGCTTCTGGGATAGGAACTCAGTATTTGACACTTAACCACTGCGCCATCTAGCTGCCCCCTGAATATCTTTTTTATGACCAAAATTTCTCTCATTATCTCTTCTCCTTCCCCCTTCATGGGAGACATCCTATTTAACATTTTTAAATAAAAAGAAGAAATACCACAATAGTGGATCTGCCCCATCTGCAAAAGAGGAGGGAGAGAGTGTCTTCCTGTATCTCTTCTTTGGAATCACACCAGGACATCATTTTGCAACATTCATTTGTATTATTTCATGCTTATTCTTTCCACTTACATTTTTGGAGTCACTTTTTATGTTCTTTGCTTCATTGTGATTAGTTCAAGCTTCCCCTGATAGGGTAAATCTTTTTTTTTCCCATAAAAGTATTTGATTTTTTTCCAGTTACGTGTAGAGATAGTTTTCAACATTTGTTTCCATAAGATTTCCAGTTTCAAATTCTTCTCCCTCCTTCCCCTCCCTCCCGCCTTCCCAAGACAGCAAGTAATCTGATATAGGTTATATGTGTATAATCACATTAAACATATCTCTGCACCAGTCATGCTGTGAAAGAAGAATCAGAGCAAAAAGGAAAAACTTCAGAAAAGAAAAACAACAGAAATAGTATGGCTCAAATATGGATCTAGATTCCACAGTTCTTTTTTTTTTCTGGATTTGGAGAGCATTTTCCATCCTGAGTTCTTTGGAACTATCTTGTATTGTTGAGAAGAATCAAGTCTATTACAATTGGTCAACACATAGTGTTGTTGATACTGTGTACAATGTTCTGCTTCTGCTCACCTCACTCAGCATCAGTTCATGTAAGTCCTTCCAAGTTTCTCTGAAATCCACCTGCACATTGTTTCTTATAGCACAATGGTATTCCATTACATTCATATATAGGGTAAATCTTTTAAATGTTTTTTATGTAAGTTTTATCAACTTGGTGGTGTCTGCATTGTTATATTCCAGGATGCAAACATCCTGAATTTTCTTTAGCTATCCTGAAATTGGTGGGGTAATATTTGGTTTAGTTACAACAAATATTTTGGTAATTTCTACCAGTAATCTCCTTGAGTTTTTACACATATGCATTTATTATTTATATTTATATCTATGCATATCTGTTCATTTCATATCTTTAAAACTACACACTTATATGAGAAATTTGATGTAAGGAATTTGCACCAATTTGATCAATTCCCCCATACTCTGAGATGCATTGATTTTATTTCTACAGAAGTATTTCAGGTTCATGTACTCAAAGGTATGTATTTTTTCATTTCTAATTGCCTCTATCCATTGTTTAGAAAAGACTACTTCTCCCCATAGCTGTGAAAGGTATATGACATTTCCTTCATGTATTTTTTTTTTATTTGATGATCTTCACTTTTAAGGTCATATCAATTTAGGACTTCTTTTTGAAGATAGTAGAGATTCTTGGTCCAAGCCTAATTTCTCTCAGACTCTTTTCTAGTTTACATAGCAATTATTCTCAAATAGGGAGCTTTATTTTTTTTTCCTAAGGAATACATGTCTTGGTATTTCATTAAACCCTGGGATACTTAATTCCCTTTTTTCTGAATCCTCCTTCATCACCAACTATTTCCATTACTTCCTTTAATTTTCCCTTAATTTCTTGCCATTTTTCAACTTTTACTTCTTTTCCTAAGTTTAAAATAATTAAATAGAAATAGTGTTCATTTCTCTGGGTCTATTTTGTATACAGTTATTAGTAATGTTATTTCCAAAAATCTTGATGCCAAACAAATATTGGGAGAGCAATATATTTTCTTTGTTTACAGTTGGAAATAGAACATAGATGACAATTCATGGAAGAAGGGAAGAATCATAAATGGGAGGAAAATGACACACATGGAAAAACATTTCCAAAATTTATTGTATCAATATAGGCCACAAATGTGGGGCTGGAAGACTGAAAGATGAAGGATGGTGATGCAGGGCTAGCAATCCTTATCTCAGACAAACAAAGGCAAAAAGAGATCTAATTAAAAGAGATAAGGAAGGAAACCACATTTGGTAAAAGGTACAATTAATAATGAAGTAATATCAATACTTAACAAGTATGAGCCAAGTGGAATAGCATCAAAATTCTTAAAGAAATTAAATGAGTTACAAGAGCTCTTGTCTACGGTTTTGGGGGCGGGGCAGTGTTGAGATTCCCATGTCCTCGGGAGGTCAAGATTCCTGTCAGACATGAAACATGGACATGAGCATTGACATGGACATGGTCATAGAAAAATTGAACTCCCTGATTACAAACAGTGGAAGATAGAAGGAACATCACTACAGTGAATCCAGGAGAGGTAGGCTAAGCAAGGTCTCAGGGATCCATGGGGCTGCAATGAAGCTTGGCAATACATGGGTCATTAGGGAAAACCTGCTACTGTGTGGGCTGCTTTGTCAAGAGGATTCAAATGGGGTTTTGGAGCATTTTTATTAGCTGTTGGAGTGGAATATTTCCTAACTGCTCCAAAGAATGAGGAGCAACATGCTTCTAAACACTGAAGTTAAGACACAGAGGAATTATAGCTAATTATTTAGAGTGAATATTAAAGATTAATATTAAAATTTCATTTGGTAAAAGAAAAAAAAGAGGAAATAGACACCAAAAGTATGCTATTGGAGGATGTGAACTTTCTGCTCTCAGAATTAGATAAATCTAACCACAAAATAAACAAGAAAGAAGTTAAAGAGGTGAATAGAATTTTAGAAAAGTTAGATATGATATATGTTTAGAGAAAATTTAATGGGGATACAAAGGAATATACCTTTTTCTCAGCAGTACATGGCACATAACAATTGACCATAGTCAATTGTAGAAAGGCAGAAATAGTAAATGCATTCTTCTCAGATCATGATGCAATAAAATTACGTGTAATAAAGAGACATAGAAAGGTAGACTGAAAATTAATTGGAAACTAAAAAATCTCATCCTAAATAATGAGTGGGTCAAACAACAAATCATAGAAACAATCAATAACTTTATCCAAGAGAATGACAATAATGAGACAACATACCAAAATCTATGGGATGCAGCCAAAGCAGTGCTTAGGGGAAATTTTATATATCTAAATCCTTACATGAATAAAAAAGAGAAAGAAGAGATTAATGAATTGGACATGCAACTTAAAAAGCTAGAGAAAGAAAAAATAAAATTCCCCAATTAAATACTGAATTAGAAATCCTGAAAATTAAAGGAGAAATTAATAAAATGGAAAGCAAGAAAACTATAGAATTAATCAATAAAACTAAGAGCTGGCTTTATGAAAAAAATCAATAAAATAGATGAACCTTTGGTTAATTTGATTTAAAAAAAGAAGAAAACCAAATTACCAGTATAAAAAATGAAAGGGGTGAATTCATCACCAAAGAAGTGGAAATTAAAGCGATAATTAGGAGTTATTTTGCCCAACTGTATGCCAATAAATTTGACAATCAAAATGAAATGGATAAATATCTACAAAAATACAAATTGTCCAGGTTAACTGAAGAGGAAATAAAATCCTTATTAGAAAAAGAAATTGAATAAGCCATTAATGAACTCCCTAAGAAAAAAATCTGCAGGGCCAGATGGGTTTACAAGTGAATTCTACCAAACATTTAAAGAATAATTAATTCCAATATTATAAAAATTTTTGGAAAAAGAGGTGAAGAAGGAGTTCTACTGAATTCCTTTTATGACACAAATATGGTGTTGATACAAAAACCAGGCAGAGACAAAACAGAGAAATAAAATTGTAGACCAATTTCACAATTAATATTGATGCAAAAATCTTAAATAAAATATTAGCAAGGAGATTACAGAAAGTGATCACCAGAATAATACACTATGACCAGGTGGGAATTATATGAGGAATGCAAGGGTCGTTCAACATTAGGAAAGCTATCATCATAATCAACCACATCAATAAGAAAACAAACTAAAATCATTTACCTGAATAGATGCAGAGAAAGTTTTTGACAAAATACAGCAGTCATTCCTAATAAAAACACTAGAGAATATAGGAATAGGTAGAGCTTTCATTAAAATTATAAGCAGTATCAGGGCAGCTAGGTTGGGCAGAGGATAAAGCACTGGCCCTGAGTTCAAATCTGTCCTCAGACACTTGACACTTACTAGCTATGTGACCCTAGACAATTCACTTAACCCACATTGCCCCACAAATATATATATATATATATATATATATATATATATATATATATATATATATATATACACACACACACACATATATATATATATGTATATATATATATGTATGTATGTATGTGTGTATATATATATATATATATATATATATATATATATATATATATATATATATATATATATATAGTATCTACCTAAAACAATCAGCAAACTTTATATATAATGGAGATAAGTTAGAGGTCTTGCCAATAAGATCAGGGGTGAAACAGGGATGTCCATTATCACCTCTATTATTTGATATTGTACTATAAATGTTATCTTTAGCAATAAGAGAAGAAAAAGGAATTAAAGGAATTAGAATAAGGAAAGAGGGAACAAAGTTATCACTCTTTTCAGATGATATGAAGGTATACTGAGAGAATCCTAGAGAATCACCTAAAAAAGTACTTGAAACAATTAGCAACTTTAGCAAAGTTATAGAATATAAAATAAATCCACACAAATCATCAGCATTTCTATACATGAACAACAAAGTCCAGCAGCAAGAGATAGAAAGAGAAATTCCATTTAAAGTAATGGTAGACAATATAAAATACTTGGGAGTCTACTTGCCAAGACAAACCCAGTACCTATATGAACACAAATACAAAATACTTTTCACACAAATCAAATCAGATCTAAATAGTTGGAAAAATATCAATTGCTCATGGATAGGATGAGCTAATATAATAAAATTGAAAATTCTAACTAAATTAATTTACTTATTCAGCGTCATACCAATCAGACTTCCTAAAAATTATTCTATAGACCTAGAAAAAATAATGACAAAATTCATCTGGAAGAACAAAAATTCAAGAATATAGAGGGAACTAATAAAAAGAAAAATGCACAAGAAGGTGAGTTAACTATACCAAATCTGATGCTTTACTATAGAGTGGCAGTCATCAAAACAAAACAACAACAACAACAAGAACTATTTGGTACTGACTGATAGAGTGGTACATCAATGGAATAGGTTAGGCACAGGAGACTGAGAGAATTAGAGCACTACCAACCTATTGAGAATATCTTTCTGCAGGGAAGCTCCCCCATGAAAAGAAAGCATGTGAGTTATCGCCTGGAACTGACCTTTTCTGGGGTTTTGAAGGTCAGATTGGTGTCAGGAAGTGATGTCTGCAGTTCGTGGATCCTGTCAATCAGTGTTACCAGCCAATTAGCTTGGAGCTGTGTGTGCGGATGGCCCTGTTTCCTGCTTCACAGGGGGCTTCTCGGAGAAGCTGCTTAGGAGCAAAGTCTTTTTGTTTCCGATTGGTGGCTTGGCCACAGGGACAGACAGAAGACGGAGAGTAGACAAATCTCATACTTTATTCACATGTTTCTCTTTACTAACCCCTAATATAATTTAATAAATACTTAATGCCCAAAGATTGGTGCTATATGTTTCTAATTTCAGGCAACCACTCATTAGATTTTAGACATCACATCTAGAATTTTAGACCTTACAAGACACAGTAGTAATTGACTTTAGCAATGTACGGTTTGATAAACCCAAAGACACCAGCTTCTGGAATGGGAACTCTTTATTTGACAAAAACTGCTGGGAAAATTGGGATACAGTGTGGCAGAAACTAGACATAGACCAACATCTTATACCTTATACTAAAATAAGGTCAAAATGGGTACATGATTTAGTGATAAAAGATGATACCATAGGTAAATTAGAAGAAGAAGAAATAGTTTACCTCTTAAATTTATGTAAAGGAGACCATTTTATGACCAAACAAGAGATAGAGAATATTATGAAATGCAAAATGGACGATTTTGATTACATTAAAATAAAAAGGTTTTATACAAACAAAAGCAATTAATCCAAAATTTGAAGGCAGACAGAAAGCTGGGAAACATTTTTTATAGTTAGTACTTTTGATAAAGGCCTCGTTTCTAAAATATATTGGTTACTAAATCAAATTTAAGAATGCAAGTTATTCCCCAATTCAGAAATGGTCAAAGGATATGAACAGGGAGTTTTCTGATGAAGAAAACAAAGCTATCCATTGCCATAGGGAAAAATGCTCTAAATCATTATTGATTAGAGAAATGTAAATTAAAACAACTCTGAGGTACCACCTCACACCTATCAAATTGTAGCCAACTTTTTATTAGGAATTTGTGCAATATTTTGTCAAAAGCTTTCTCTGCATCTATTGAGATAATCATATGATTTTGGTTAGTTTTCTTATTGATGTGGTTGATTGTTAATTGTTTTCCTAATGTTGAATGAGCCCTGCATTCCTGGTATAAATCCCACCTGGTCATAGTATGTTATCCTGGTGATCACTTGCTGTAATCTCCTTGTTAATATCTTATTTAAGATTTTAGCATCAATATTCGTTCGGGAAATTGGTCTATAATTTTCTTTTGCTGTTTTGGCTCTGCCTCATTTTGGTATCAACACCATATTTGTGTCATAAAAGGAATTTGGTACAACTCCTTCTTCACCTATTTTCCAGATATTTTGGATAATATTGGAATTTATTGTTCTTTAAATGTTTGGTAGAATTCACTTGTAAACCCATCTTGTCCTGGAGATTTTTTCTTGGGAGTTCAATTTCTTTTTCTAATAAGGGCTTATGTAAGGATTTTATTTCCTATTCATTTAACCAGGGCAGTTTGTATTTTTGTAAATATTTATCCATTTCATTTAGATTTTCAAATTTATTGGCATACAGTTGGGCAAAACAGTTCCTAAGTATTGCTTTAATTTCCACTTCATTGGTGGTAAAATCACCCCTTTAATTTTTTATACTGATAATTTGGTTTTCTTCTTTCTTTTTTTAAATCAAATTAACCAATGGCTTATCTATTTTATTGGTTTTTTTCCATAAAACCAGCTCTTAGTTTTGTTGATGAATTCTATAGTTTTCTTGCTTTTAATTTTATTAATTTATGCTTTCATTTTCAGGATTTCTAATTTAATATTTAATTGGGGATTTAAAATTTGTTCTTTTTCTAGCCTTTTAAAGTTGCTTGCCCGATTAATTGATCTCCTCTTTCTCTTTTTTATTGAAGTAAGCAGTTAGAGATATAAAATTTCTCCTAAGTACTGCTTTGGCTGCATCGCATAGATTTTGGTAGGTGGTCTCATTATTGTCATTCACTTGGATGAATGTATCAATTCTTTCTATGCTTTGTTGTTTGACCCACTCATTCTTTAGAATGAAATTATTTAGTTTCCAATTAATTTTCAGTCTACATTTCCATGGCTCTTTATTGCATGCAATTTTTATTGCATCATGATCTGAGAAGGATGCCTTTAATATTTCTGCCTTTCTACATTTGACTATAATGGTTTTGTGCCCCAATACATGGTAAATTATTGAAAATGTGCCATGTAGTGCTGAGAAAAAGGTATATTCATTTCCATCCCCATTCAATTTTCCCCAGACATCTATCATGTCTAACTTTTCTAACATTCTATTCACCTCTTTAACTTCTTTCTTATTTATTTTGTGGCTAGATTTATCTAATTCTGAGAGGGTAAAATTCAGATGCCCCACTAGGATAGTTTTGCTGTCTATTTCCTCTAACTTCTCCTGTAAGAATTTGCATGCTATACCACTTGGCACATACATTTTTAGTATTGATATTACTTCATTATCTATAGTACCTTTTATCAAGATGTAGTTTCTTTCCTTATTTCTTCTAATTAGATCTATTTTGGGCTTTACTTTGAGATAAGAATTGCTACCCCCACTTTTTTTACTTTAGCTGAAGCATAATATATTTTGCTCGAACATTTTACCTTTACTCTGTGTGTATCTCTCTGCTTCAGATGGGTTTCTTGTAAACAGCGTATTGTAGGATTCTGGTTTATAATCCACTCTGCAATTCGCTTCCGTTTTATGGCAGAGTTCATCCCATTCACATTCACAGTTATTATTACTGACTCTCTATTCCCCCCCATTCTATTTACCCCCTTTGTACTTTTCCCCCCTTCTTTCACCCTATTTCTCCTCACCAACATTTTGAGTCTTACCTCTGCCTCTCTTAATCTGCCCTCCCTTTTATCACCCCCTCCCTTTTCTTTACTCTTTTCCCCTTGATTTTGTCTTCCCTTCTATCAGTTCCCTCTTTCCCTTCCCCTTTTGCTTCCCTAAAGAATGCACTAAGTTTCTTTATCCCAATGAACATATATGTTATTCCCTCTTTCAATCAAATCTGATGAGAGTAGGGTTGAAGCAATGTTCACCCCTCCTTTCTTTCCCTCTATTGTAATAGGTTTTTTCACCTCTTTATATGATATAATTCACCCCATTCCACCTCCCCTTTCCTCTCCTCCCTATAGACTCTCTTTTTAACCCCTTAATTTTCTTTGTATCATCACATCAAAGACAATTTATATTTATACCCTCTGTATATAGTCCTTTTCTATGCCCAAATATGTATATAGTTCTCAAGAGTTATAAGAATTATCTTCCCATGTAGGGATGTATACAGTTTAACCTAATTGAGTAACTTTTTCCCCCTGTTTACCTTTTAAAACTTCTCTTGAGTCTTGTATGTTAAGATCAAATTTTCTATTCAGTTCTGGTCTTTTCATCAGGAAACCTTGGAAGTCCCCAGTGAAATTCAATGAAATGTCCATCTTTTCCTCTGAAAGAGAATGCTCAGTTTTGCTGGGTAATAGATTCTTGGCTGCAATCCAAGCTCCTTTGCCTTCCAGAATATCATATTCCAAGCCTTGTGATCCTTTAATGTTGAAGTTGTCATGTGCTGAGCAATCCTGACTGTGTCTCCATGATATTTAAATTGCTTCCTTCTGGCTGCTTGGAGTATTTTCTCCTTCACCTGATAATTCTGGAATTTGGCTACAATATTCCTTGGAGTTTTCCTTTTGGGGTCTCTTTCAGGAGGTGATCGATGGATTCTTTCAATGATGATTTTATCCTCTGATTCTATGATATCAGGGCAGTTCTCCTTAATAATTTCCTGGAATGTGGTGTCTAGACTCTTTTTCTGATCATGGCTTTCAGGCAGTCCAATAATTCTCAAACTGTCTCTCTTGGATCTGTTTTCCAGGTCAGTTTTCTTTCCAATGAGGTATTTCACATTTTCCTCTGTTTTTTCATTGTTTTGATTTTGTTTGACTGATTTCTGGTGTCTCATGGATTCCTTATCTTCCAACTGTCCAATTCACATTTTAAAGGCATTGTTGTTTTTTTTTTTTCAGTAAGATTATGCACCTTTTTTTCATTTGGCCAAATGAATTTTTTTTTAAGGAATTGGTTTCTTCAGTCAATCTTTGTACTTCTTTTTACAAGCTGCTTATTCTTTTTTCATACTTTTCTTGTGTTGCTATCATTTCTCTCCCCATTTTTTTCTACCTCTCATAATTGATTTTGAAAATCCTTTTTGAGCTCTCTCCCCATTTTTTCTTCTACTTCTCTCAATTGCTTTTTGAGCTCTGCCAAGAAGGATTTTTGTTCTTGAGACCAATTCATCTTCCTACATGAGGCTTCACATGTAGGCAATTTGAGAGTATTGTCCTCATCTGAGTTTGTGTTTGCCTCTTTCCTGTTGATACAGAAGCTCTCAATGGTAAGAGGTCTTTTTTTGTTTCTTATTCATATTGTAGATTTTTTTTATAGTTGAGGTCTGCTCTGGGGGCACTAAGGTCCCTGTTTCAAGTTTCTTGTGCTTGTTTATAAGGGGCTGTGTCACTGGCTTTCTACACTGAGGACTCTATGGCTTGTGGATTTCTCACCACCCTAGGCTTGCTCCTGGTGTGCTGGGATGGCCAGGCCTGGTCATGCCTGCCCTGTGGGTGGCCCTCTTGCTGGAAGCCTCCCCTCTCAGCTGGTGGTGGTGCGTTTTGCTACTGACCTGCTGTGACACTAGCTTGTTGAGCCAGGATCCAGGGGCCTCAGTTGCTAGGCTGAGGCCTACAGCTTCCTGGTGACTTTCCCCGACCCCCTCCATGCTGAGCTTCTCTGTGGTATGCTATGCCTCCCTTTTGCCTGAGACTGACCTTTCCTGAAGTCTTCTAAATTACCTCTGGTTGGAAGACTGTGGCTCTGTCTCTTTGCAGGTTCTGTAGTTTCAGAATCCATCCAGAGGCTTAATTTAATCTTCTCTTTGAGGGAACTGAAGGAGAGCTCAGGCAATTTGCTGGCTTCTCTCTGCCTTATTGGCTCTGCCTCCAAAGTAAACATTTTTATTCTGTTCAGCTAAAGAACATGGAGAGAGGTAGATGACGAGACCATCTCTTAGGTCTGTAAGGAAATCCACAGCACTTCATGATTAGAACAAAATAAACCCACATGAATAATCAGCATTTCTAGATATTACCTATAAAGTCCAGCAACAACCAATAAAGAAATTCCATTTAAAATAGCTGTGGCCAATATGAAATACTTGAGAGTCTACCTCCCATGACAAAAATAGAAACTATATGACCAGAACTAAAAACACTTTTCACAGAAGTCAGATTTATACAATTAGAAAAATATTAATTGCTCTTGGGTAGGCAGAGACAATATAATACAAATGTCAGTCCTACCTATGTTAATTTATTTAGTGCTATGCTTATCAAACTATCAAAAATTTACAGAGCTGGAAAAAATAATAACAAAATGAATCTGGAAAAAACAAAAGTTCAAAGATATCATGAAATCAATGAGAAAAAATCAAATGAAGGTGGTCTAGAAGTACCAGATCTCAAAGTGTATTAAAAAGTAGTAATTACCAATACAGTCTGGTACTGGCAAGAAATAAAGAAGTAGGTCAGTGGAACAGAAAAATACAAATTACACTATAGTAAATCTAGTGAAAATAATCTAAAGTAATCTAGTATATGATAAACCCAAAGATCCAAGCTTTTGTTAAAAAACTCATTATTTGACAAAAACTGCTGGGGAAACTGGAAAACAGCATAGCAGAGACTAGGTATAGACCAACATCTCACAGCGTATACTAAAATAAGGTCAAAATGGCTACATGATTTTTCACATAAAGGATCATACCATAAGCAAATTAAGGCAGTGTAGAATCATTTATCTGTCAGTTTTATGGGCAAGGGAAGAATTTAGGACTAAAGAAGATACAGAGAATACAATTAAATGTAAAAAAATATATCATTTTTATTATATAAAATTAAAAAGTTTTGCACAAACCAGACTAGTGTAACCAAGATTACAAGAGAAGTAGAAACCTGGGAAAGAATTTTTGAAATAAATATCTCTGATAAAGACCTCATTTCTCAAATATATGGAGAACTGAGTCTAATTTATAAAAATACAAGTAATTCCCCAATTGAGAAATGGTCAAAGGATATGAACAGGCAGTTTTTAGACAAAGAAATCAAATCTCTCTGTAATCATATGAAAATTTCTCTAGTTGATTATTGATCAAAGAAATGCAAGTTACAATGACTCTGAGGTATCACCTCATACCTATCAGAATGGCAAAGATAACAAAAATGGAAAATATTGGATGTTGGAAAGCTGGGATGCTAATCCACTCTTGGAGTTGTGAAAAGATCCAACCATTCTGGAGAGCAATTGGGAAATATGGCCAAAGGGCTTTAAAACTGTGAATACCCTTTGATACAGAAATACCACTGCTACGTTTATATCCCAAAGACAACCCCAAAAAGAGAAAAGTTAAGGAATGTTCTGCAGATCACAAATGCTTTCTGGATTATACTTTACCTTCCACATGCCACGGTCATTCTACACAAGTGTCTGTGATGGTTTTCACCCTGATTCTGAGGAAGAGAGCAGCATTGTAAGCACTGGGATAGGAAGGCAAGAAGCCTGGCCTTGTACCCAGGTCCTGCCTAAGCACAGTTTTTCTTCTATGTCTTGGTTGAATTGACATTTACCATATGTTATTGTCATTGAAGGCTCAGAGTGGGAAAGGCCTAGAGTATAACCTGAGTAGAGTCTCTGCAATCCTGGGACTCTCTAAACCAGGATTGGCCCCACACAGAGAATAGCATGTTTTCAGTGCCCACCTCCCACCTTCTTTGTTTTGAAGTAAGTGTGAAAAAGCGATGTTTATTGCTAACTGAAGGGAGATGTGACAAAGTCAGTACAATAGGAGAGAAAAACAAATCAGGTCCCTTTCATTTACCCATGGGTCAGATGGTGCGTCCCTCTCTCCTGGGAATATGTAAACTGGGGGAAGAACAATGCCAAGGGAGTGCTTTAAGGATTATTGTCCTCTTCTTATGATATTTTACCACATCCTAATTCTTTTTTTCTTTGTCCTGTGGGAATGGGGACAGGGGAATGCAGCAAAGCCTTTGGAGGAGTCTAGGATGCAAATATTGGTTCCAGGATGCAGCCCCACCCTTTAGTTGTAAGGCCCTGCTGTGGAAGTATTGTGTTGTTGAAAGCTGTATCAGCTGGGCCCAGCCTCTGGTTGTCATGGTGACTTGTCTGTTACCAAGGAAATCTTATATCCTGAGTCACTGGCCTTGATGCTAGCTCCTTAATAAGCAGGTATTATGAGAATCCATCAGAAAAGAGGAGGAGGGGGCTTCTTTCCCTCTTTCCTCTGAACAACCAACTAGGCACAGATGTAAATCCCTAGGTACTGCAATGTAATAGTAAACATATCCCAAACCATATGCAAATGTGTGTATGTATATATACAAATGCATATTCATTTATGTATTTGTGTGTATATATACATATATTTATACATATACCATATATATACATATCTATCTATCTAAGATATCTTGAGAAAAATACAATGTGAAGGAGCTGCAGACAGAAAAATTGAGTCACGAGAAAGAACAAACATGGAATCCATTATTTCCTTCAAAGAATCTATGAAAACCTCTTAGCCAAGTACCAATAAGTCTCTCCCTAAGGCAAATACATGCCTGAAATCTTGTATTTCATGAGAGAATCTTTGAATATTAAGGAATGCTATGCCTGTCACATGTGCTTAAAGGATAACAAAGAACCTATCACATGCACCTTGAGATCCTCACAACACCCATGTAAGAGCTTTCACCCTAGATCAAAACTGGAAAAAGCAAGGATTATGATGCCCATTGTTGAGATGCAGGAAAAGAGGCCCAGAGAAGGGAAATCACTTGCTGGAAAGGGAGTTGCTATGGTGATAGCTATGTGGGTAGGATTGAGTCACACAATGAATAAGTGCTTCACTTCGCCCACCTCAGCATTCACTCCCATAACCTCCAGAGAAAATACCTCTGGGGATTTTATCCTTAATTTTTTGGAATCCTTCTCCCTGCCCAGCCTACTTGGTGAGGAAGAACAAATTCACCTAACCCATTTCTTTTAGCCAGACCAATACTAAGCCATGCTTCCCTTCCTCCCCAGACAGACAACTAGGCAATCACCTTGTCCTCTTACCTGTGAAAAAAACTAAGTACAAGCTTAGGGCCTTTCCCCTGAAAAGCTTGTACACTTCTTTGCCAACTAAGTACTCAAAGGAAATGTTAAAATTCTGGGTTACCATTTAAAATTTATTGTTGATTATCTAGACTTAAGAAATTTGTGTAGAAATTATCATAAATGGGGCAGCTAGGTGGCACAGCATATAAAGGACTAGCCCTGGATTCAAGAGGACCTGAGTTCAAATCCAGACCCAGATACATGACACTTACTAGCTATGTGACCCTGGGCAAGTCACTTAACCCTCATTGCCTCACCAAAAACAAACAAAACAGCAAAAACCTAAAAATAAGAAATAATCATAAAGAAGATTAAATTTAAGCATGTTTGACAGGTTACATAAACATTTAGCAGCACACCTCAGAAGTTACTTAATCTTCCCACTTTCTGAACTGTAAAATGGGCTAATAATAAATGCAGTACCTCCCTCTGAGACTATACTGAGCCACGTGGCTCCCAGTCCTTATTCCAGCTCCTGTCACTTGGCACCTTAAGGCTAGTAAAATATCCTCTATGTGTAACACTGAAAAAGAAGAAAATTCCACAATTTTCATTATACATCCAAAATATCTAACAATCACTGTATCACAATAGTGGTTCTGCCACATCTACAAAAAAGGAGGGAGAGAGTGTTGTCTTGAATCTCTTCTTTGGAGCCATAACAGGACAGCATAATTTTACAACATTCACTTTTGGTTATTTTTTGGTTATTCTTTCCATATACCTGATTGGAATCACTAACTTTATGTTCTTTTCTTTGTTGTGTTTGCTTCAAGTTTCACCTGATGATAAATCTTTCTGTTTCAAGGTATTCGTTAAATTCCTTGTTTGTGTTCACATAGTAATATTCCAGGATAGAAACATCCTGAAGCTTCTTTAGCCATTTTGAAATTGGGGGGGAAAGATTTGTTTGTGCTAATATAAATATTTTGGCAATCTTTATCAGAAACATCCTTAATTTTTTATATATACATACATCATCTCTATTTACATGTACACCTATCTGTTAGTTGCATATTTTCAAAACTAAACACTTATCTAGGAAATTTGTTGAAAGTCATTTCCCACCATTAGATCAAATTTAGCCTTCTCTGAGATACATTGATTTTGTTTGTACAGAAGTATTTCTGTTTCATATAATCAAAGTTATCTATTTAATCATTTCTAATTGACTCTAAACCTTTAAGATTACTTCTACCTAAAGCTGTGAAAGGTACATGATCTTTCCTTCTTGTAACTTTTTTATTTGATGATCTTCACCATTAAGGACATATCTATTTAGGATATCTAATTGAAGATAGTAGAATTTCTTGGTCTAAGCTGAATTTCTTCCCTAGCAATTGTTATCAAAGAGGAAGGTTTTTTCTAAGGAATTTATGTCCTGGTATTTATTAAACACTGGGTCATTTATTGGGTGCTATGCTAAGATTATAAGGCCTACTATGAACTATTGGTGAAAATGAGGCAAATAGACCTAAAGAGACTAAGGTGATGTCACTATCAGGGTCCAAGTAGTTAAACTGACTGGGAAATCAGTGGCCTTCAAATTCAAGGCTCTCCAGTGCTTAAAGATTTAAATGAGGTTTAGGGATTTGAAATGACCAGTGTAAGGTCACTAACCAGTTCCAAGAATGAAACTGACAAGGCCTTCACTGTCCTGATAATCCAAACATTTAAAAAAATAAAAGAAAAAAATTTTAAAATAATAAACTTCGGGGCGGCTAGGTGGCACGGTGGATAAAGCACCAGCCCTGGATTCAGGAGTACCTGAGTTCAAATCTGACCTCAGACACTTGACACTTACTAGCTGTGTGACCCTGGGCAAGTCACTTAACCCCCATTGCCCTGCAAATAATAATAATAATAATAATAATAATAATAATAATAATAATAATAAACAACTTCCAAAATCCTAATAGAACTGAAGAGGAAACAGAATTATAATTCACAAGGGACAAGATGAGATCATTTATTGGGTGCTAGGCTTAGATCATAAGCCCTGCTACGTACTACTGGGGAAAAGGAGGCAGAAGGATTTAAAGGGACCAAGGTGATATTACTATCAGAGTCCCAGTATTAACAGTGACTGGGGCTTCAGTGGTCTTCAAATCCAAGCCTCAACAGTCCTTAAAGAGGAAATTGGGTCTTAGGGATGTGAAATATTTTGGAAATATCAGTAAACTCCTTGGGATTTTACACATACTCATTTATTATCTATATTCATAGCTATAATTATCTGTTTGATGCCTATCTTCAAAACTAAACACTTGGGAAATTTTATTAAAGTAATTTCCCCACATTTGATCAATTCCCTCCTTCTCTGATATGTATTGATTCTATTTGCACAGAAGTATTTCAGTTTCACATAATCAAAGTCATCTATTTTATCATTTATAATTAACTATATCTCTTTAAGACTGTTTCTACACATAGCTGTGAAAGGTATATGATCTTTCCTTCCTGTAACTTTTTATTGATGATATTTACAATTAACATCATATATATTAAGGATATCTTGGGGGGTTTTTTGTTTGTTTGTTTTTGTTTTTTGTTTTTGTTTTTGTTTGTTTGTTTTTAGTGAGGCAATTGGGATTAAGTGACTTGCCCAGGGTCACACAGCTAGTGAGTGTTAAGTGTCTGAGGCTGAATTTGAACTCAGGTACTCCTGACTCCAGGGCCAATGCTCTATCCACTGCACCACCTAGCTGCCCCAAGGGTATCTTGTTGAAGATAGTAGAAATTCTTGGTCCAAGTCTGGTTTCCATCCAATTCCTTTCTAGTTTTCCTAGCAATTATAATCAAATAGAGAGCTTTTTTTCTTTTCTCTAAGGAATTTATGTTTCGGTATTTATTAAATTCCCTTTTTCTGATTCATTCCTTCATCACAGACTTTTTTTCATTGTTTCCCTTGATTTTCCCTTGATATCTTGCTGTTTTTCTAATTTTAATTATCTAACTGTTCATTTTGTAGAATGCAATTAGAATCATTTGCTCCAAAAAGCTTGATGCACACAAACTTTACTTACATCAAACAGGTATTGGGAGAGTATTAGGAAATTAAGATATGACAGAATTCTGGAGAAAACTGAATGGGAATAGAAAAGAATAAACAATTTATCAGTGGTACATAGCACATAAACAAAAATTCACCACTTATTAGTACATAAAAACCTCAGAAAGACAGAAATAGTAAATTAATGCTTTTCAGATCATCATTCAATGAAAATCATGTGTAAAAATTGGCCATAGGATGATAGATTGAAATTTCATTGGAAATTAAATAGCCTCATCCTAAAGAATGAGTGGGTCAAAGAACAAATCATAAAAACAATCAATAATTTCACCCAAGAGAATGACAATAATGAGACAATATACCAAAACCAATGATATACTGTTCTTAGGGGAAATTTTATATCTCTAAATGTCTATATGAATAAAACAGAGAAGGAGGAGTTCAATGAATTGGGCATGCAACTAAAAAAGTTAGAAAAAGAACAAATTTAAGTCCCCATTAATTGAAAATTAAAGGACAGGTTAATAAAATTGAAGGTAAGAACAATATACAATTAATAAAATAAATCTAAACACATGTTCTATAAAAATATAAAAATAAAATAAATAAATCTTTGGTTAACTTGATTTTGAAAAAAGAAAACCATATTACCAGCATCAAAAATGAAAAATGTGAACTCACCAGAGGAAATTAAAGCAAAAATTAGGAATTATTTTCCCCAACTATATACCAATAAATTAGACAAACTAAATGAAATTTATATATATAACATAAACTGCACAAATTAACAGAAGAGGAAATAAAATCCTTAACTGAGCCTATTTCAGAAAAAAGAAATTGAACAAACCATCAATGGACTCCCTAAAAAAAAAAATCCTATGGGGCCAGATGGGTTTCCAATGAATTCTACCAAACATTTAAAGAACAATTAATTCCAGTACTACAAAGAGTATTTGGAAAAATAGGTGAAGAAGGAGTTCTACCCAATTCCTTTTATGACACAAATATGGTGTTGATACCTAAACCAGGAAGAGCCAAAACACAGAAAGAAAATTATAGACCAATATTTCTAATGAATATTAATGCAAAAATTCTAAATAGAATATTAGCAAAGAGATGAAAGCTATTTATCACCAGTATCATACAATGTGATCAGGTGTGATTTAGACCAGGAATACAGGGTTGGTTCAATAGTAGGAAAACTATCAACATAGTCAACCACATGAATAACAAAACTAACCAAAATCATATGATTCTCTCAATAGATACTGGGAAAGCTTTTGACAAAATACAGCACCCGTTCTTATCAAAAACCCTAGAGGGCATAGGAATGAATGGAGCTCTTCTTAAACTATCTTTTTTTTTTTTAACTTAATAAAGTATTTTATTTTTTTCCGATTACATGTAAAGATAGTTCTCAACTTTTGTTTATACAAGCTTTCCAATTTCAGATTTTTCTCTCTCCCTCCACTCCCTCCCCCCTCCCCTAGATAGCAGGTAATCTGATATAGGTTATATCTAGCTAGCTAGCTAGCTAGCTAGCTATACACACATAATAACATTAATCCTATTTCTTCATTAGTCATGTTATAAGAGAAAAATCAGAGAAATGATGAAAAAACCTCAAAATAGAAAAACATCAGCACCAAAAACAAAAGAAATAGTATGGTTCATTCAGCATCTATATTCCACAGTTCTTTTTTTTTTTCCTGGATTTGGAGATCCTCTTCTATCATGAGTTCCCTGGAACTCTTCTGTACCATTGCATTGGTGAGAAGAATATAGTCCATCACAGTAGATCAACACTCAATGTTGATGATACTGTGCACAATGTTCTTCTGGTTCTGCTTGTCTCACTCATCATCAGCCCACGCAAGACCCTCCAGGTTTCTCTGAACTCCTCTTGCTCATTGTTTCTTACAGCACAATAGTATTCCATTGTATTCATATACCACAACTTGTCCAGCCATTCCCCAATGGATGGGTATCCCCTCAAATTCCAATTCCTTGCTACCACATAAAGAGCAGCTATAAATATTTTTGTACATGTCGGTCCCTTTCCCCTTTCCATGATTTCTTTGGGAAAAAAATCCAAAAATGGTATTGCTGGGTCAAAGGGTATGGCTTTATCGCCCTTTGGTCATAATTCCAAATTGCTCTCCAGAATGGTTGAATCAGTTCACAGCTCCACCAACAATGCATTAGTGTTCCAATTTTTCCCACAGCTTCTCCAACATTTATTATTTTCCTTTTTTGTCATTTTAGCCAATCTGATAGGTGTCAGGTGGTACCTCAGAGTTGTTTTAATTTGCATCTCTCTAATCATTAGAGATTTAGAGCATTTTTTCATATGGGAATAGATAGCTTTGGTTTCTTCATCAGAAAACTGCCTGTTCACATCCTTTGACCATTTCTCAATTGGGGAATGACTTGGATTCTTATAAATTTGATTTAGTTCCCTATATATTTTAGAGATGAGGCCTTTATCAGAAGTACTGGCCACAAAAATTGTTTCCCAGCTTTCTGCCTCCCTTCTAATTTTGGATGCATTGCTTCTGTTTGTACAAAATTTTTTAAATTTAATGTAATCAAAATCATCCATTTTGCATTTTATAATATACTCTATCTCTTGTTTGGTCATAAACTGTTTTCCTTTCCAAAGATCTGATAAGTAGACTATTCCTTTCTCTCTTAATTTACCTATGGTATCACCTCTTATGTCTAAATCATGTATCCATTTTGACCTTAGTTTAGTATAAGGTTTAAGATGTTGGTCTGTGCCTAATTTCTGCCATACTATCTTCCAGTTTTCTTAGCAGGTTTGTCAAATACTGAGTTCCTATCTCAGAAGCTGGAGTCTTTGGGTTTATCAAACACTACATTACTAGTGTCATTTACTACTGCATTTCCTGTGCCTAGCCTATTCCATTGATCCTCCACTCTATTTCTTAGCCAGTACCAGATAGTTTTGATGACTGCCGCTTTATAGTAAAGCTCCAGGTTTGGTACCCCTAACCCACCTTCCTGTGAATTTTTTGTTCATTATTTCCCTGGATATTCTTGACTTTTTGTTTTTCCAGATGAATTTTGTTATTATTTTTTCTAGCTCTATAAAATAATTTTTAGGTATTCTGATTGGTATGGCACTGAATAAGTAAATTAATTTAGGCAGTTTTGTCATTTTTACTATATTAGCCCTGCCTATCCATGAGAAATTGATATCTTTCCAATTATTTATATCTGATTTGATTTGTGTGAAGAGTGGTTGGTAGTTGTTTTCATAGAGTTCCTGGGTTTGTCTTGGCAAGTAGATTCCCAAGTATTTTATATAATCTACCGTTACTTTAAATGGAATTTCTCTTTCTGTCTCTTGCTGCTGGGCTTTTTTGGTCATGTATAGAAATGCTGATTAGTTATGTGGATCTATTTTATATCCTGCTACTTTGCTAAAGTTGTTAATTGTGTCAAGTAATTTTTGAGTTGGTTCTCTAGGATTCTTTAAGTATACCATCATATCATCTGCAAAGAGTGATAGTTTTGTTTCCTCCTTGCCTCTTCTAATTCCTTTAATTCCTTTCTCTTCTCTGATTGCTAAAGCTAACATTTCTAGGACAATATTAAATAATAGGGGTGATAATGGACATCCCTGTTTCACCCCTGATCTTACTGGGAATCTTATCTCCATTGCATATAATACTTGCTGATGGCTTGAGGTAGATACTGTTTATTATTTTAAGGAAAGCTCCACCTATTCCTAAACTCTCCAGTGTTTTTATTAGGAATGGGTGCTGTATTTTGTCAAAAGCTTTCTCTGTATCTATTGAGATAATCTTATGATTTTGGTTGGTTTTCTTATTGATGTGGTTGATTATGTTAATAGTTTTCCTAATGTTGAGCCAGCCCTGAATTCCTGGTCTCAATCCCACCTGGTCATAGTGTATTATCCTGGTGATCACTTGCTGTAATCTCCTTGCTAATATCTTATTTAAGATTTTAGCATCAATATTCATTAGGGAAACTGGTCTATAATTTTCTTTCTCTGTTTTTGCTTTGCCTGGGTTTTGGTATCACCACCATATTTGTGTCATAAAACGAATTTGGTAGAACTCCTTCTTCACCTATTTTTCCAAATATTGGAATTAATTGTTCTTTAAAGGTTTGGTAAAATTCACCCATAAACCCATCTGGCCCTGGGGATTTTTTCTTAGGGAGTTCATTAATGGCTTGTTCAATTTCTTTTTCTAATATGGGTTTATTTAAGGATTTTATTTCCCTTCAGTTAACCTGGATAGTTTGTATTTTTGTAAATATTCATCCATTTCATTTAGATTGTCAAATTTATTTGCATACAGTTGGGCAAAATAATTCATAATTATTGATTTAATTTCCAGTTCATTGGCTTCTTAAACTATCTTAAACTATCAGCAAGAATTATATGCAATGGGGTCAAGTCAGAGGTATTCCCAAAAAGATTAGGGGTGAAACAAGGATGTCACCAGTATTATTTAATATTGTACTAGAAATGTGAGCCCTAGGAAAAATAGAAGAAAAAGAAACTGAAGGGATTAGAATACGGAATCCTAAAGAATCAACTAAAAACTATTTGCAACAATTAGCTACATTAGCAAAGTTGAAGTATTTAAAATAGACACACAAGAATCATTAACATTTTTATACATGATCAAGAAGTCCAGCAGCAAGAGAGAGAAAGAGAAATTCCATTTAAAATAACTCTATGAAATACAAAATCCTGGGGAGTCTATCTGCCAAAGCAAACCCAGGAACTAGATAAACACAATTATCAAAAAAGTTTTCACACACACAAAAAAATCAGAACTAAAAAATTGGAAAATATAAATTTCTCATGGGTAAGCCGTACTAAAGTATTTAAAATGACAATTCTACTTAAATTAATTCAGTTATTCAATTCCATACCAAACAGCCAAAAATTGTTTCATAGAGCTAGAAAAAAATTAATAATAAAATTCATCTGGAAGAATGAAAGGCAAAGAATATCATGGGAATTAATAGAAAAAAATGCAAAGGAAGATGACCTAGCTGTACCAGATCTAACACTCTATTATAAAGCA
The DNA here is from genome assembly GCF_019393635.1 of Dromiciops gliroides. Taxonomy (NCBI): domain Eukaryota; kingdom Metazoa; phylum Chordata; class Mammalia; order Microbiotheria; family Microbiotheriidae; genus Dromiciops; species Dromiciops gliroides. The sequence goes on along the minus strand of NC_057867.1, from coordinate 18,540,609 downwards.
GCAATCATCAAAACTGTTTGGTACTGACTAAGAAATAGAGTGGTGGATCAGCGGAATACAAAAGACTGCAGTAAATGAATGTAGCAATCTCCTTTTTGATAAACCCCCAAACTCCAGCTTCTGGAATAAAAACTCAGGATTTCACAAAAATTGTTGGGATAATTGTAAAATAGTATGGCAGAAACTAGGAGTAGACTAACATCTTACTCCATACACCAAACTAAAGTCAAAATGGGTGCAAGATTTAGACATTAAGGGTGATACCATAGGCAAATTAGAAAAGGATGGAATAATTTACCTGTCAGATCTATGGAGAGGGAAATAAATTATGACCAAAGATGAGATAGATAACATTACAAAATGCAGCATGGATCATTTTGACTACATTAAATTAAATAGTTTTTGCACAGGGATGGAGCCAAGATGGGGAAGAAGAGGCTCCAGATAAACCCTTCCATTCACTCCCAAATAATGCATAAAAAATCAAAAACAAAAACAAAAAACAGAGCAGCGTAACGCACATAAGAACAGAGTGAGACTATTTTTCAGCAATAGAGGGCAATTGTAATCACCTACTGATCAGGCTGAACAGCTCAGTACACAGTATGGACCCAGCCAGAAACAGACAGTGCTTCCAGCGCCTGTCAGAGTCTTCAGTGCCAGCAGCTTCTGAGGCTCTGATCAAGGACTGGTGAGGGTGTTCAGCAGTAGGGTGGAGTGAAGTGAAGGCATCTCTCCTGGAGTTGGGGTGAAGTGCCCTGGTTCTGAACCAGTGGGCTGAATCGAGTGGTGGTGGCCCAGTGGGGGAGGGGCACAGGCATGCCAAGCTTCTGACCATAGAGAATCAGAGTTCCATCAGACTTCTGTTTCTGGGTCAAAGAGAAAGCAGACGTGGTTACTCACAGGCCAGGCAGGCTGAGAAGAAGCCCAATCACCCCCTGGGCCACACTGTAGCTCAAACAGTGTGTACTGGAAGCAGTGCTACACTTTAAGAAGGTGTTAAAAGCCAAGAAACAGCCATCCAAGATGAGTAAGCAGAGAAAGCAGAAGACCATCAAAAACTACTTTGGGGGAAAGGTAGACCACAATATGTCCTCAGAAGAAGAAGATAATAACAGGGTCAAAGCTCCAACACTCAAAACTTCCAAGAAAAATATGAATTGGTCTCAGGCCATGGAAGCTCTCAAAAGGAACATTGAAAAGAAAGTAGGGGAGATAGAAGGAAGATTTAGAGAGATGGAGGAAAGAATGGAAAGAGAAATGAGAGCAATGAAGGAAAATCATGAGAATAATGTCAACAGTTTGAAAAGCCAAATGGGAAAAGAAATAGAAAAGCTTTCTCAAGAAAATAATTGCCTAAGAATTATGATTGAACAAGTGGAAGCTAGTGACCTTATGAGAAATCAAGGCACAGTAAAGCAAATGCAACTAAATAAAAAAATAGAGGGTGATACAAAATATCTCCTTGGAAAAACAGATGACCTGGAAAACAGAGCCAGGAGAGATCATTTGAAAATCATTGTACTACCTGAAAATCATGACCAAAATAAGAGCTTAGAAATCATCCATTACTTTCGAGTAAGGTGAAGGTATTCTGCATTACTGCACAAGCGTGACATATTGAATTGCTTGATTTCATAGGCAGGATTGAGGATGGAGGGAGGAAGAAAAATTTAGAACACAGAATTAGCTCAAAGACCTTAATCTCTTCAGAGTGGGCTCATGGAGGGAATAACATTCACACCCAATTGGGAGGAGTAATCTATTTAACCTTACAGGAAAGTAGGAGGGGAAGATGATAAGGAGGGAAGGGTGAAAAAAGGGAGTGCAGAGTAGGGGAGGAGACAGCCAGAAGTAAAACACTTTTGAGGAGCAATAGGTTAAAAGAAGATAGAAAATAGAGTAAATATCATTGAAAGGGAATAGGATGGAGGGAAATAGTTATGATGATTGATTATAATGGCAAAATGTATGGTACCTACTTTGCTGGGCTAATATGAAGAAAATTCTTTGTCAAATTTAAGGTACTATATACAGGTTTTAATGAACAGGATACTATCAGAAAAACCTGGAAAGACCTACATGAACTGAAGCAGAGTGAAATGTACTGTATACAAAATAAAAGCAATAGTGTAAGATGAACTGCAGGGAAGCATGTGGTTATTTTCAGAAAGGCAATGATCCAATATAACCCTGAAGGACTTATGAAAATTGCAATCCATCTACAGAGAAAGAACTAATAGTATCTGAAAACAGATGGAAACAATTTTTAATTTTGTTTTTGTTTTTGACAATTCCTTAATTTGAAGTTTTGTTTTTTGACTGTTTTCTCTCACAACCTAACTAATGTGGGAATGTTTTCCATGACCACTCATGAATTTGGCAAGAAGAAAGTCTCATTTTGAAAAGGAAAGGTAGACCTCAGGGCAAGTGTAAAATTTTGGAAAGCAACAGGGCAGAATATGAGTCTGGGTTAGGAGAATGGAGGGGGCAGGTTCAGAAAGGGAGGTAAAAAAACAACAAAGGCATATTTTTCCCTAGTTTTCTATTCCACAAAGTTTGTTTTTCACAAAACTAAGTGCTACAGAATAGTGTAGTAAAAAAAAAATTGAGATTGTGAATTCAGTGCTTGGAGTCATTCCAGGAAAGTTCTTCAAGGAAGTGGTGCTTGAACTGAATCTTAAAGGAAGCTGAGGCTTCTTCAAGAATCGGGTTGGGAGGGAAACATTACAAGTATGATAATCCCCAGTACAAAGTCATGGAGAAGGGAAATGGAATGCCATGGTTGAGGAATACCAAATGAGTCTTGCTATAAATAATTGTTTTTAAGGCCCTGGTACTGCTATCAAGACTTTTCTCTATCTAAAGTCTAAGTGGATCTATCTGAGAGATTGGGTTAAGAATGATATCCTATTCTGGTATTTTTCCTTGAAGTCAAGCTTATATCTCAAATGAATATAAATCTTGTTAATTTACAATAGCCTGTGGATCCACAACTCTACTATGTTAACTATCCTTTGAGGACTGTAAGCTATAAGGTAGAGTAAAAAGAAAAAGTTTGCTTAAGGCATGCAATTTCCCCCCCATAGTTTTAGCAGAAGAATAAATTATTTCCATCATATCTTATTTCCCAGGTTGTATGTTTTAAAATATAAATAAAAGCTTTGCTCCTAATATAAAAACATTTTTAAAAATAAAAAGTTTTTGCACAAACAAAACAAATCCAAAGAAGATTAGAAGGAAGGCAGAAAGCTGGGAAACAATTTTTGTTTGTTTGTTTGTTTTGCGGGGCAATGAGGGTTAAGTGACTTGCCCAGGGTTACACAGCTAAGTAAGTGTCAAGTGTCTGAGGCCACATTTGAACTCAGGTCCTTCTGAATCCAGGGCTGGTGCCACCTAGCTGCCCTCTGGGAAACAATTTTTATAGGCAGTGTTTCTGATAAAGGCCTCATATCAAAAATATAGAGAGAACATAATAAAACATATAAGAATACATGTCATTCCCCAATTGAGAAATGGTCAAAGGATATGAACAGGCAGTTTTCAGATGATGAAATTTAAGCTATCTACAGCCATATGAAAAAATATTCTCAATCACTACTGATTAGAGAAATGTACATTAAAACTACTCTGTAGTACTACCTCACACCTATCCAATTGGCTAATATGACAAAAAAGGACAATAATAAATGTTGGAGAAGATGTTGGAAAATTGGAAGATGAATGCACTGCTGGTGGAGCTGTGAACTGATCCAACAATTCAGGAGAGCAATTGGGAACCATGCTCAAAAGGCTCTAAAACTGTGCATATTCTTTGACCCAGCAATACCGCTACTAGGTCTATATCCCAAATAGATAGTAAAAAAAGGCAAAAGGACCCACATGTACAAAACTATTTGTAGCTGATTTTTTTTTGTGTGGTGGCACAGAATTGGAAATTTAGGGGATGACCATCAGTTGGGGAATGGCTAAACAAATGTGGCATATGAGTGTAGTGGAATACTATTGTGCTGTAAGAAATGATGAGCAGATGGATTTCAGAAAAATCTAGAAAGATTTAAGTGACCTGATGCTGAGTGAAATGAGCAGAAACAGGAGAACACTATACACAGTATCAACAACATTGTGTGATGATGAACTCTGATAGGCTTAACTCTTCTCAGCAATGCAATGATCCAAGACAGTACCAAAAGATTTATGATGGAAAGTACTCCCCACATTCTGAAAATGACCTATGGGGTGTGAATGCAGATCAAAGTATACTATTTTCACTTTTGTTGTTGCTTTTTTTGTTACTGTTCTTGTTCATTCTTTCTTGTGATTTTTTCCCTTTTAATCTGATTCTTCTCATACAACATGACTAATGTGAAAATATGTTTAACAAGATTATAATGTATAACCTATATCAAATTACTTGCTGTCATTGGGAGAGGAGAGGGAAGAGAGGGTAGGAGAAAATCTGGAAATCAAAAAAAATATCTTTGCATGTAATTGGAAAAACAAGCAAAGAAACAAACAAAAAAGTAAATAATTGAACAAATAAATAATAAATTGATAGATAAGTAGATAAATAAATGAACAGATAAATGAATGAATCAATGAATCAATTGATAGGTAGATAGAAATATAAATAAATGGGTGAATAAATCAATAAATTAAAGGAAAAAAGAAAATGCATCCATTTCTTTTTGTAAACCACTACATTGCTAAGATATATAAGCAATTAATTTTTAAAAATAGATCTATTTAGAAGATATCAAAGCCTGGCATGCCACAAGAGGGTGACTCCATAGAACATGGAATGTTAGGGCTTGTAGAGACCTGAGAACACACAGAGAGTGCCTAGACTATGAGTTGCCATAGAGAAGAGTATGTCTGAGCAGGGAGGGCAGTTACATGGAGGGCTATCAGAGGGAGAAAATTACTTACATCAGGGAAGTCAAAGTGTCCTCTAACATCACAAAAGAAGATGGAAAATCTCCTGTTATCCCCATCAGAAAGGAGTCAGTTGGCTGCCACTATCACTCCTCATGTTAGAAGAGAAGACAGTGAGGGTCATAAAGCTCTAGGGAATGGCCCAGGGTCACAAACCTAGGCTGTTTCTGAGGGTGGGTGTAAGCAACTTTTTCTCACTCCAGACCCATTGGAGTAAGCCCTGAGGCACTGATGTGTCATGAGTGGTGTTGGAGTGTGGAGAGGGATTGTCCTAGAAAATAAAACATACATACATACATACATACATATATATATATATATATATATATATATTCTCTTAATTACCCCATTTTATAGGCAGGGATAGTATGATTTATAAAACACATATAATTAGGGTATGATAAGCAGATTTTATTTCACAGAAAAAAATATTAACATAGATGAGAATTTAAACCTCAGAAACAGAAAGAGGAAACCTTACTGAAAAGGTAAAAGGTCTGAAATATCTATCAGTATACCAAGAGCAGAGTTGGGAACCATAACAACTCCCATAAAGTGACTCGAAATTAGGTAGGTGCAGTATTCATAACTTCTTTTGGGGGCAGGGAATTCAGGATATTTCTTTTATTACAAAAGGCTTCATTTGATAACATTGGAAAGGGTATGTCTCTGTGCTTTAAAACGCAGGATTGCTAAGAACTGCAAACAGTGAATTTACTAGAAAATACATAGAACTCAAAGCCCCCAAATTGTATCCAGTCACAAGAGGGTGGTAATGTTGTTCATCCTTCATACTTGCAAAGGACCAGTAATCTCCCTCTGCCCCAGCCAAGCACAACTCAGGCTGCACTGTGCTCACACAAGGCTTAAAAGGTATGATTGCTATTACAATTAATTTCTAATGAAATTGTAAAAAGATACACCTCTCCACCTTCTAGGTCATGACTTTCTCCAGATATACAGAGCTCCTGTTGAGTTTGTGCCCTTTGGAACTTCTGACCTAGTTTGGGCAGCTATCTCACCCAAAGAATTGGAGCCTCACAACAAATCTTGTAAAATAAAAAGATTTATTAGGAGAGAGGTACATGGCCAGGAGACAGACTCACTATGGTAAATCTGTCTCAACTGAGTAAGGGAAGACTGGTCTTTTGTACTTTTACCAGATAAAAGGGAGGAAAGAGCATTACAAAGTATTGGGGGGGGGGAATTACAAAGCAAGAAGAAACACAAAATAAACTGGGGCCTGATACCTAATGGGGGGGGTCTTTGATAATGGAGTATCAGTAGTTATGCAGCATCCATCCACATCTTGCATATCATCTTGCAGACCTTGGCATTGCTCATTAACATACTGGGGCCATGCTCTACCACAACTCATACTGAGATGGAAGAGAGCTGTTTTGCCCTTGGTATATGGGGTTTGAATCTTTTGAATTTCTTGGGGTCCCAATATAAGTTCTCACCCCAACATAGCATCTTCCTGAAAAGCACCCTACTTCCCCCCATACCCTGATAGCCCCTATCTCTATTTCCTCTTCAGCACCCCTGGAAGATGTCCCATGCTTCCTCTGGGTGGTTAAACCTTCTGATTCTGAAAAGGTTCTTGGTGTCTCTGCAATCCAGATTCAGTTGGATCCCTCTAAACCTCTTCCTCAAGTCTCACAGTACCCCCTTTCCAGAGGCTATTGAGGGCATTAGGCATCTCATTAAGTACTACATATCCTCTGGTCTTTTAGTTTCCTGTTTAGATAGATAGTTGTAATTCTCCCATCTTTCCTGATTGTGAGCTCCCCCTAATCCCTATGTCCTCCAAAATCTCAGTCCCCATTATTCTCCTGTTTTCACCATTGATTTGTGGGGCTCCTTTTTCAGTTTGCCCCTTGATGTGAATTGCCAGCTTCTTTTTCCTTTTACCTGGGAGGGCCTGCAGGGCACTTGACCTGTTCTGCTCACAGAGCCCCTCCCAATTCTCACCAATTTTGAAAGCAGGCCTTGCTGACCTTGAGTTTCTTTTAGGCTCCATCCTATGTGGGTGATTCATTCCTTTGCTCCCAGATGTCCAGTTTTAAAAAGCTGATTCCATTTTTCTCACCATCTTCCTCAAAAAGTATGTAAAGGATCTTGTTCTCAGGTTTAAGTATTTAGGACAGTGGATATCAGCCATTAGTCTCTGTCTGGCAGGATTAGAGATCTCTCTGTTGGGGGACTTGAGACTTAGATGGGGGAGGCTAGATCATGTAAAGAATTGGAGGCTCATCACAAATCTTGTAAAATAAAAAGAGATTTATTATTAGGAGAGGAATAATGGCCAGGGTACAGATCCCCATGGTGATTTTTCTACTGGAGTAAGAGAAGACTGGTCTTTTGTATCTTCACAAAACAAAGAAAAGGAAGGGAAGTAAAAAGCCAGGGGAAATATGGAAATGTGGCCAGAGAACTAAGGGGGGATCTTTGATAACTGGGTAAAAGGAGGATATGCACCTTCCATCCATATCCTGTGTATCCACTTGCAGACCTTAGTATTGCTAATCATCTCACTGTGGTCATACCTAAGGTGGAAAGAGAGCTCCTTTCTCCTTGGCCTAGGGGGTTTGAATCTTTTAGATTTCTTAGGGTTCCACTGCATTCCCACAACATCTCTACTATCCAAAGCTAATGTAACTCTCTCCATGTATAGAGCCCTTAACCCAGGTACTTTTCTTAGTGACAAAGAAGATGGGAACCCTGACCACACTCAGGATCCTGATTGTGTTAAAATTGTTGACTTAGTTTTAATCCCCCAAGATGATCTCCAAGAAATTGAGATGGAAAACCCAGATTATTCCTGGTAAACACATCGTTCCTGCCTCTGAAATAATTCTGGTAATATAACTGCCAGATATGCTATCACCACAATACAGAGGTCTTTGAGTCAGGGCCCCTGCCTTTGACTTCCTCAGGACAACAGGCCAAATCTGAAGCCCTGACTCAAGCTTGTGAATTACCAAAATGAAAACTAGTGAGGATTCCAGGTATGACTTTGGGGTGGCACATGATCTCTGGCTGTTATGGACATATTTAAAGCTCCTGACATCCTCTGGTTCTCCCTTTAAGAATGGGGCACAGGCATACCCTTTGACCCAGCAATACCACTTTAGGGTCTTTTTCCCAAAGAAATCATGGAAAGGGGAAAGGGACCGACATGTACAAAAATATTTATAGCTGCTCTTTACATGATGGCAAGGAATTGGAAGTTGAGGGGGTGCCCATCAATTGGGAAATGGCTGGACAAGTTGTGGTATATGAATACAATGGAATACTATTGTGCTGTAAGAAATGATGAGCAAGAGGAGTTCAGAGAAACCTGGAGGGTCTTGCGTGGGCTGATGATGAGTGAGATGAGCAGAACCAGAAGAACATTGTACACAGTATCATCAATATTGAGTGTTGATCTACTGTGATGGACTATATTCTTCTCACCAATGCAATGGCACAGAAGAGTTCCAGGGAACTTGTGATGGAAGAGGATCTCCAAATCCAAGAAAAAAAAAAAGAACTGCGGAGTATAGATGCTGAATGAACCATACTATTTCTTTTGTTTTTGATGCTGTTGTTTTTTTCTATTTTGAGGTTTTTCATCATTGCTCTGATTTTTTCTCTTATAACAAGACTAATGCAGAAATATGTTTAATGTTATTATGTGTATATATATAACCTATATCAGATTACCTGCTGTCTAGGGGAGGGGGGAGGGAGGGGAGGGAGGGAGAAAAATCTGAAATTGTAAAGCTTGTATAAACAAAAGTTGAGAACTATCTTTACATGTAACGGAAAAAAAAATAAAGTACTTTATTAATTAAAAAAAAAAAAAGAATGGGGCACAGGTCTAGATGTCCAGGACTCTCCGATAAAGACTCCCCATTTCAGAAGTAATGCACTCAATGACCTACATACCAAGCAGAGCACTCAACACCCCACCCCCAATCCCTATTAGGCTGTCTTCCCTTTATATCTGCTGGGCCTGCCCTCAAATTAACATTGACCCCAGCAGAGCTTACTGCTGTCCAAGAGATTGTCCTGCCCCTTCCAAGACAGACTAAGATGGGAAGGGTCAAAAAAGGATAAATACTCTGGGATATGGTATGGGCCAAAGCGGTACCCAGTCCTCTCTGGCTCTCTGTGTTGGCCTATGATAGGATACCTGCACTCTGAGTCACTGGAGCCCTGACAAGTTGCTTAGTTTGGGCAGGAAATATTAGCTAGGAAAAAGGATATGAGCTGCACATGACATTTATCTACAATGTGATATCTGTTCTAAATATAATGTAACAAACCCCTAAGACCTCTTCCTGAAGTCCCTTGGGAAATTCCCTCTCCCTGAGGCCCCCTTTCAAGTTTGCCAGATTGGTTTTTATTCATCTCCAACATTTCTCTACTTAAAAGTTAGGGTATTACTCAAGGTTTGCATATTTCCCTGGTGGGTTGAGGCTTTCCCTTGCAGGCAAACCACTGCAATATACCTTGCAAGCACCCCAATTTTTTGGTAGTGAAATTAGATTCTGCTTGCTAAATTTATGGATGATTTGGGTCTGTGAAAGCCAAAAGCCCTTCCCCTAGTTCTTTAGAATCTTAGGGGAATGCCTTTTGGTAAATATTTCTCTCTCACCCTTTGAAATCACCAAAGGTTGTCCTATACTCCTCTTTCTCCTTCAGCAACTCTTCACCAGAATGATTTCCCTTCTTTCCTTCCTACTACTGGGACCCACTCAACACTTTGGAGACCTTAACTATCCCGTTTCTCAGTCATTTTCTAGGAACTCATCCTGAACCAGTCTACTCTGAAGTTGGAACCCCGAGACTGGGTCTATTGGAAAACAAACCAAGCAAATCACCTTTTCTAGCTGTAAAATTTCAAATGAGTAATTTCAGGGTTGGGGAGGTGGTCAAAATGAAGAAAGGGAGAAAAAAAACTTTTAGGGATTCAAAATAAGAATTTACATTTGACTGCCACATTCAGATTCTAATTAGTTTGCTGAGTAAAAATTAAACAAAACAAAAAAACAAAAACGTTAAACTGTGAGAACAAAAAGATTCCCTTTGCCCTTCTCCCACATTTACTAACCTGACCACAACTTGGGAGTATGATGGAATCTCAGAAACTATCAAACAACCCAACAACCTCAAAATAATGAAACAAGGAATAAAACATAATTAAGTTCTTTAATCGTGGCAAAGGAGTTATAACTCAGAGTATCACAAAGCAGATGCTAGGAATACCCAAAGATGGGTACTGGGGACAGGGTTTATATGGGGTAAGAAAACAGAGAGAACTATAAGACTGCCCTTGGAAATGTTTTCTCACAATTTCATGAGGTAAGTTGTTTTATATACCAAGTAAAAGTATATGAAGAAAGTTTGGAAATTTCTGAAGGGGTGAGTGTGGGAGATCTACAAAATAATCAGAATCTAGAATTGACAAAGTTTGGTCAGCCATTGGCCTGGGAATGGAGAATAGATGGAGATCAGTTAGTTCTTGTTAAATTGTGTTTGTCAACAATGCTTAGGTACCACCTGACACCTATCAGATTGGATAATATGTCAAAAAAGGAAAATAATAAATGTTGGAGAAGCTGTGGAAAAATTGGAACACTAATGCATTGTTGGTGGAGCTGTGAACTAATCCAACCATTCTGGAGAGCAAATTGGAATTATGCCCAAAGGGCTATAAAGCTGTGCATACCCTTTGACCCAGCAATACCACTTTTAGGGTTTTTTTTCCCAAAGAGATCATAAAAAATGGAAAAGGACCCACATGTACAAAAATATTTATAGCTGCTTTTTTGTGGTGGGAAGGAATTGAAAATTGAGGGGTTCCCCATCAATTGGGGAATGGCTGAACAAGATGTGATATATGAATGTAATGGAATTCTATTGTACTATAAGAAATGATGAGCAGGAGGAGTTCAGAGAAACCTGGAAGGACTTGCATGAACTGATGATGAATGAGATGAGCAGAGCCAGAAGAACATTGTACACAATATCATCAAAATTATGTGTTGATCAACTGTGATAGACTAGATTCTTCTCACCAATCCAATGATACAAGAAAGTTCCAAAGGGCTCATGATGGAAAAGGCTCTCCCAATCCAGAAAAAAAAAAGGAACTGTGGAATATGGATACTGATTGGATCTTTTGTTTTTGGTGGTGGTGTTTTTCTTTTTTGAGGTTTTTTTTTTGCTCTGACTCTTTTATAACATGACTAATGCAGAAATGTGTTTGATGTTATTGTATATATATAACCTATATCAGAAAACCTGCTGTCTAGGGGAGGTGGGGAGGGAGGGAGAAAAAATTTAAATTGGAAATTTTATGTAAACAAATGTTGAAAATTATCTCTACATGTAACTGGAAAATAATAAAATATTTTTATTTTTTTTAAATTGTGTTTGTAAAAAAAAACTTTCCTTCTAAACTCTGTGCATACATTTACAACTTTTTTAAGGCAATGTTGGTCTTCCTTATTTCATTTATTTATTTATTTTGTTTTTTTTATTTTTTTATTTTGTTTTTTTGTTTTTTTTGTGGGGCAATGGGGGTTAAGTGACTTGCCCAGGATCACACAGCTAGTAAGTATCAAGTGTCTGGGGCCAGATTTGAACTCAGGTCCTCCTGAGTTTATCCACTTTATCCACTGCGCCACTTAGCTGTCCCCCATTTACAACTTTTGATGGATATAAAAACATGGGAGAGACACAATAACAAATAATCTTTGATTTATTGAGGTTTTATTCCTCCACCTTTCTCCCATACAAGTACCACTACCACTCCACAACCCTTGCATGCAGGAAAGAGAGAAAGGGAGAAAGAAAAACTTTCTTTGCTTTTTGTTGAAAACAAAAATTTGTACTTGTCCTCCTATAGGAAAAAAAAAAAAAGAAAAACAGATCAGAGGCAGACAGCAAAAACTGCACCAGTTCATTTATCCCCAACACAAGCAGGCATGATCATGTGAAGACACCTTGAAGACTTGCTCTTTTTAAATGTATCTAAGGTTTCTGCTCACTGGTTACAGATCTTATTGGTTTAGGGGCTTGTCATTTTCATTAGCATGATCCAAATCAACTTAAAAGCAAACAGTATAATAAGAATGTATGAAATGCAATTCAACTTAATTTAACAATTCAACTTAAAAGCACACACTAAGATAAGATTATATAATTTCTTAAAAGGAGGTGATTAAGGACATGGATGCTTAGATATTTTAACAAGAATGGCTCCAAAATTTGAATATGTTCCTCTGAAAGTGTCAAAGTCTACTTATTATTCTAGTGATGTAGGTGAGCATATAGGGACTTATTTGCTTCCCCAGACATTTGAACAGACAACTGATATGTAGCACCCAAATAATTCAGGGGTATTCCTGACACCCAGTAGAACATTGTCTGATTTCAGCTTGGAGTTCAGTTGGAGGGCATTTTGATCTTGTTAATCCAAAGTTTCATTAAATTCTTTTGGATAATAATGGACCTCCATCAAATCAAGGTGGTTTATATATTCATCATAATATGATATACCACAATTATCCTGATAGGAAAACACATTTTACTATAAAAGAGAGGACATGGTGATTTACTTTTGGGACTGTCACAGGGAAATGGGGGAGGGTCCTCAGATATTCCTCTTTAAAGAATCACATCCTCTCCCATGCAATCCAATTAGAATAAAATAGTCTTTTATTTGGACACTTAGAGAAAATGACCAGGAGGGAAGTCAAAGACTTCCCTCAAGGGGAAGAGATATCTTGCTCATCCAACAGAAGAAAGGCAAGAGTTTTATAGAAGATAAATGGTGGGGAGACAGACAGAATGACCACCTGACTATGGAAAGTTCCCTTTGGGGGTCAGAAAAGCTTGAATGGGGTGGTGGTCCTGCCTTTTGGAGTTATCTCTGTCCCTGGGCCCAAATCAGGCAGCAGCCATGCCTAATGGTCTTATCTCCCTTATTCTTAGATGTGTCCATCCTGATAGCTAGTTGGCCCAAACCCCATGTCAGGGACAAAATGAAAACTGAATTTTTATTTTCACTCATGAGAATGTATGAATCTCAAATTATCCAAAGGCCATTTACTGGTAGCCCTTCAAATTCTATGCTTGAACACCCACAATGTTTCAGGCATTGTCCTGAGCACTGGGATATGGGGAAAAAAATCCTGAACTTTTACTCAGATCTTTCCTTAGCACAGTTTCCTTTCTATGTCTTGGTTGAATTAATATCTTCCATGTGTTACTGTCATTGAAGGCTCAGAGTGGGGAAGGTTGAGAGTATAACCTGAGCAGAGACCCTCTAAACTAGGACTGGCACCACAAAGAGAGCAGCATGTTTTCAATACCCACCTTCTTTGTTCTGAAGTGACTGTGGGGAAGCTCTGTCTACTGCTAACTGAAGGGAGATGTGACAGTCTCTACAACAGGGAAGAAAACCAACAAAGACCTCAGTCATTTACCCAAAGAAAAGATTGTGAGTCCCTCCCTCCTGGGAATGTGGAAGCTGGGAGAGAACAATGCTAAGCAAGTGCTTTAAGGGTTAATGTGCTCTTCTTGTGGCAATCTTTGTGGATTTTAGCACATCCTAATTATATATTTTTTTCCTGTGGGAATGGTGGAAAGTGGAATGCAGGTGAAGTCTCTGGAGGAGGATAGGATCTCAAAATGGACTCTTAGCTGCAGCCCCACCCTTTATCAGTGAGGCCCTGCTGAGGAAGAATTGTGTTGGTGAGAGCTGTATCAGCTGGGCCTTACCTCTGGTTGTCATGGTGACTTGTCTGTTACCAAGGACAGTTTATATCCTGAATCACTGGCCTTGGTGCTAGCTAAGAAGGTATTATGAGGATCCCTCAGCCATGAGAAGGAGGGGGCTTCTTTCCCTTTTTTCATTAAGTAGCCAACTGGGCACAGACCTAAATCCCCTGGTACTGCAATCTAGTGTGAAATAGCAAACATATCCCAAGTCTCATACATGCATAAATATGTACGTATGTACACACATAATATGCATGCATTTATTTGTGTGTATACAATATATTGAGAGAGAAAGAGAGAGAGAGAGAGAGAGAGAGAGAGAGAGAGAGAGAGAGAGAGAGAGAGATGGAAGCTGACTGCATAACAGGATGTAAAAGAAGATATGCAAAGCAGCTGTGCCTACAAGAATTGCGTCAGGAGAAGGAACAAACAGGGAATCCGTCATTTCCTTCAAGGAATCAATAATCATTTCCTAGCCAGGTGCCCCTAGGCCAAATTCATGCCTGAAATCTTTAATTTCCTATGAGAATCTTTGAATGTTTATAAATGCTCTGCAGATCACATGTGCTTTAAGGATTACAAAGATCATTTCATATGACCCTTTTGATCATCAAAAGATGCCTTTACAGGCTCTTTTAGGCTCTCACCCTAGCTCAAAACTAGAAAATGACAGGATAATAATGTCCATTGTTGAGATGAAGGAAAAGTGGCCCCAAGAAGGGAAATGACCTGCCTGATAAATGAGTTGCTATGGGGATGGCAATGGGGACAGGATTAAGTCACACAATGAATAACTGCTTCACTTCACCCACCTCAGCATTCACTCCCCTAACCTCCAGAGAAAATACCTTTGGGAGTTTATCCTTACTATTTTGGATAACTTCTCCCTGCCCAGCCTCCTTGGTGTGGAAGAAGAAATTCACCTAGCCCACTAAATTTACCCAGACCCATACAAAACCATGCTTCCCTTCTTCTCCATGCAGACAACTAGGCCATGTACTTGCCCTCTTCCCTGGGAAAAATCAGACTAAGCTAAGGTCCTTTCCCCTGACATCCTTATACACTTTTCTGACACCCAAGTACTCAGAAGAAATGATGAAATTCTGTGTTACTTTTACTGCTTTGTTGATTGTCTAGACTTAAGAAATTGGTGTAGAAATGATCATAAAGAAGATAAAACATAAGCACGGTTGATAAGTTTTCCCCCAAAGAGAGCCAGTTACACTTCAGGAGTCGCTTCATCTCTCCATTTACTGAAATGTAAAATGGTCTAAGGATTAAGTGTACTACCTCCCTTCTGAGACTGTTGTGAGCCAAGTGGTAACCAATCCTTATACCATCTGTTATCAACTAACAGTTTAAGGCTAGTAAATCCCTCTCTATGTGTAACACTAGATGTGGGTTAAGCCAATTAATGCATCTCCCTCCCCTGTACAGCACATTGCTGCCATGGTCTTACCTCCATCAGGTAAGAATCCATGTGAATTGAATGAGAATTCCAGAAGTGTGAACAAGATGCAAATCATCATGGGCATCATCTCTGGCATTTTTACTAAGTGTGACAGGGAGTCCATTCAGATTGGTGGAGGAATGTAGCTAAGTCCCTAGCAGGTCTGATAAACCCATAACCATTTGGGGATCAAGTCATCTCAGTTTCTAGCAGTTCATTGGTGGAAGCCTCCAGCCAAGTCCTTCAGAAGGAATCACCTGTGGAGGGGGTAGGAGGTGCATCCTGTCAGTCTCCTCTCCTCTCCCTCCTCCTCTTAGCAAAGTAGGAACTTGTGGACTAGATAGGACCATAGGGTTTGGACTTTTCTTCACTGTCCTAGCAGTGTCCTAGCAGGCAGCAGTGACTGTCTGCACCAGGAGGAGACAGCAGATTCCACACAAGGTGGATATGCAGAGGTAAGACTCTACAAGGAGCCCAGCAGGAAAGCCAAGCCCTAAGTAAGGAGAATTTCTTGAGGACTCCAGCAAAGGACTTCAAGGACCTGGGTCTTAACTCTTTGCCACCTGTGTTCTCTTGAGTCTGTGTGACCTGGAGGTGACTCTGGGGGTTGGAGTTGGTTGCATGCCAATTTGTACCTCTGTATGGAATACACATTTCTGAAGATCAAGAAGTTTGTGTTGTCTATATGATATGTGCTGATGTTCATGGAGAAAGGCACTAGTGGAAGGTCATGAGTCACGAGAGTGCCCCAAGCCCTTAGGGTTGTTTGTAGTAAACTGAAGGGGAGATATAAGCAGATGCCCACTGGAACTTGCCCTGCCCCAGTGTGACTGAGCTTTGGTCTAACAGCTTCAAGTCTGGCCTACTCATGCATAACTCACTTGACTCTCACAACCTCCCTGGGATGTATGATTATCTCTATCTCAAATTTAAGGAAACTGAGGGTCAGAAACATCCAGTACCATACTCTTGGTTCCCAAGCTGGTTAGTTTCAGACACGGGATTAGAACCCAGATTTCCTCAGAGCTCACATCCACATCCTTCTGTAGCAGCTAGGTGGCAGAGTGGATAGAGCACTGGAGTCAAGAGTGCCTGAGTACAGATCTCACCTCCAGATACTTACTAGCTGTGTGACACTGGACAAGTCACTTATCCCTAATTACTGGAAAGATCAAGGGCCTTCTCCAGTAGTATTGATCTATATTTTGCCACCAGAACCAGATGGCTCTGGAGAAGACAGTGAGGTTGGTGACCTTGCACAGCCCCCTCTCTCACTTAAATCCAATTATGTGCAACTCACAACATCAGCCCAACGTCATGGTCCTCTTCAAGAACAACAACATCCACATCCGTCATTCTTTCAACTAGAGCATCCTATTTCTTGAATTTTCCTTCAAAAAAAGGTTTTTATATCAGTCATTTTGTAACATTCTCCTACTCAATTCAACTGTCACATACAGTAACTTTATACATTTTCCCAGACATAGTGGTCCACCACCCCTTGAGGCTGGCTGGTCACTTAGTTTCAAGATTTCTGAACAGTGAGCTACACTAATCCAGTATTTGAATAGGATCTAACATATAAAATGTAGTTGTATGGATATCTTTTTAGAACCAAAATTTCTCTTATTATCTCTTCTCCTTCCCCTTCCATGGGACACATCACATTTAACATTTTTTTAATAAAAAGAAGAAAATTCCAAAATTTGCATCAATACATATATTGTCTGACAATATATGCATTGTACCACAGTAGTGGATCTGCCACATCTACAAAAGAGAAGGGAGAGAGTGTCTTCCTGTATCACTTCTTTCAAATCATGACAGGACAACATAATTTTGCAACATCCATTTGAATTTTTTCAAGCTTATTCCTTCCATTTACATTATTGGAGCCATTTGCTTTATATTCTTTTTTTGTTGTTGTTGTGTTTATTTCCAGTTTCACCAGGTTTGGTAAATTTTTCTATGTTACTATGCATTTATCAACTTCATTGTTTGTGTCCATACAGTAATATTCCAGGACATGAACATCCCGAAGATTCCTTAGCCATTCTGAAATTGGTGAGGAGTTGGCTTAAGATTTAATAAATATTTTGGGAATTCTTATGAGTAACTTCTTGGGCTTTTACACACACACACACACACACACACACACACACACACACACACACACACACATATATATATATATTTATTATCTATATTCATGTCTATACTTATCAGTTAGTTGCACATCTTCAAAACTACACACTTATCTGGGAAATTTAATGGAAGGGATTTTCCCCCCTTTGAACAATTTATTCCTTCTCTGAGATGCAGATGTATTGATTTTGTATGTCCAGAAGTATTTCAGTTTTGTATAATCAAAGGTATCTATTTTATCATTTCTAATTGTCTGTCTCTTGTTTAGTTTAGACTACTTCTACCCATAGCTGTGAAAGGTATATGAACTTTCCTTGTTGTAATTTCTTAATTTGATGATCTTATCTTTTAAAGTCATATCTATTTAGGACTTCTTGTTGAAGATAGTAGAAATTCTTGGTTACAAGCCTAATTTCTCTCAGATTCCTTTCTAGTTTTCATGGCAATTATTCTCAAATAGGCAGTTTTTCCTAAGGAATTCATGTCTTGATATTTATTAAACACTGGGTAATTTAATTCTGTTGTTTCTTATTCCTCCTTCATCACTGACTTTTTCATTACTTCCCCTGATTTTGCCTTGATTTCTTGCTGTTTTTCTACTTTTAATCCTTTTCCTAATTAAAATCATTAAATGGAAATTGTGTTGATTTCTCTGGCTCTGTTTTGTAGACTGTTATTAGTAATATTAACTCCAAAAATTTTGATGCACACAACAGTTACTCATACTAAGCAAGTACTGGGAGAGCAATGTATTTTCTTTGTTTATACTTGGAAGTAGAAAATAGATGACAATTCATGGTAAAAGGGAAGAATCATACCTAGAAGTAAAATATTGCATATGGAAAGACATTTCCTAAACTGATCCTATCAATATAGGCCACAAATGAGGTGCTAGGAGAGTGAAAGATGAAGGAAGATGATGCAGTGCCTGCAGCGATTGGTGGCCCAAGTTACAGCAAAAGGGAACCAATCACTTGTAATAAAAATACCGTCACTGCTCTTGGACTGTGTTGGCTCCTGTTTCCAGTAGCCATGCTCTCTAATGTTGAGTTGGGTGGCCAGCCATGGTTTGAGCCAAAGGATCTCTTGAATCAGCATTAGCTCTGAGACTTCTATTTATCTTTTCTTATTAGACCACTCTAGGGACAGCTAGGTGGTACAGTGGATAGAGCACTGGCCCTGGATTCAGGAGGACCTGAGTTGAAATTTGGCCTCAGACACTTAACACTTAATAGCTATGTGACCCTGGGCAAGTCATTTAACCCCAATTGCCTCACTAAAAAAAACCCAAACAAACAGATGCAGCCTGAAACACTTGCTAGCTGTGTGACCCTGGGCAAGTCACTTAACCTGTATTTGCCTCAGCTCCTCATGTGTCACACTGGAGAAACACTGGAGTAGGAAATGGCAAACGACTTCAGGTGTCTGCCAAGAAAACTCATGAACAAAGTTCATGGTATCATGAACTTTTGAATGGACCCAATTCAACAGGAACAACAACAACAACAACAACAACAATTACTCCTCTAGCAACCAGACAAACCACCAAGCCTCTTGAGTTCCAGTTCCCACTGTATCCCATGCTCTAGCTCTATACCAACAATGAGCTGAGACCCTCACCCAAGAGATCCTGGAGCTGTACATGAGAACCAATCCTGAGGGATGGGAGTTGAGCTGTCCTACAGAAACATTCTTACTGTCTTACTCAAAGGAGTAAAAAAACATGTAGTGTCCCAGAATTTATTCGTCAATGGGGCCTTTATATAAGGGAATTTTGAGGTGTAGGAAATCAGAGGACTTGCAACATTCTATTAACCATTGTGTTCTAGTCATGGAATGCTGTTGATTTCCTTATGGCCCTGAGGGTGGGCCTCATCTACCTCTCTCCATTTTCTTTAGCTGAATAGAATCTAAATATTTACTTTTATCCCTCCAGAAGTGTGAAATATTTCTCAACTCAACAAGTTTACACACTGAAATATAGGATAACTTCAATGATAATACACATTACAACTTATACTTTGTCAAACTTCATGTAATACAGAGGATTGATGTTTCCAGAAATGTTCCACAGACTCTTGTAGACAAACATTGAAACTGAGTTTCAGTTACATAGCTGAAAAAATTTTTGTTTTAAATGTATCATTATATTAACATTAATACAATGGACAAAAAGCAATTTTTACAGTGTAGAAGCCATTCAAAGTCACTGTCTTGGGTATACAACATTACAATTTCTATCACTCAGTTAGCCAAGTCTTTTTTACATATCATTATTTTGCCCATATTTAGCAGACAGATTTTGGCTACTTTTTACTGCCTCTTAGGCAAAAACAAGATGTGAGGCTGTAAAGGAGTCAATAAATACAGAACACTTATCTAAAACCAATGAACACCAAAGATATCATAAGTTCTGATATGCAACACCAGGTTATAATTTCAACATAATGTACATTCAGGAGCCAAAAGTAAAAGTTATGAATGGAGCAGTACCACAAATATATAACTAGAAAGAACTTTATTTTCTTATCTAATTTCAATAAGGGGAAAATATTACTCTCTATTCCATTATACCTTGATGGGGCAAATGTATATGTATGTATATATACATCTAAAAATACCTTTTTCAGAAATTATGAAACTTTTGGACTAGAAAGTTTCAAGAAAACTGATTTTAGGTGACAACTTCACCCTGTCTCCTCCCCCACCACACACCTACCCAAAAACCAGTGTAATTTCTACTCACACTTGTTGATGAGATTTTGGTTCTCATGATGCCTGGCCTCTTCAAGTTGTCCTATAACCCAAGTACAGATTCAAATCTTCATGTTTGATTGTTTACATCACCTGGAGTTTGAACATCATTGTTAACCTCCTCCCCATTTTAGGAATAGGATAACTGAGGCCTAGATGGAGGAAGAGAAGGGGCAGGGCTGACGCAATCCAGTTCCAGGCTTTTCCACTACACTCTATTGGAGTTTTCCATGGTGTTGTTGTAGTTTTGTCATTCAGTCTTGTCCAACTTTTCCTGACCCTGTGGACCACAGCAGGCCAGGCCCTTCTGTCCTCCATTGAGTCTGGAAGTCTATCCAAGTTCATGTTATGATTTGGGGCCAAATCTTCCCTGACTTTTCCCCCAGGCTGGTTGCAGGCCCTGGGCTGTTAGGTGGGGCCCTTTGTTTCATTACTGCATAAGAAGCTTGTCTCTACCAGTGGCCCCTCCAAACTCGGCCACGCTGCTGGAAGATTCCCCTGTGCTGCTCTCTGACCAACAGTCTGTGCCAAGGATTCACATGTAAAAGGAGGGAAGCCCATTATGACTCTATTGGCCCAAGATGCACAGAGACCCGTGTGTCCAGGTGATGGTGAGGTACAAATAAGTCAAGTTTAAGGTATGTACCCAATGTGAAGTAAGAACAGCACAGCCCCTGTGGGTGCTGTGGCCAAGCCTGAAGTAGGTCCCTGGGCACCCCCTCCCAACTCCAGGGCTTGAACTCACCCCAAACGGCCCTAGAGCCAGGCCCAAATTGGGAAGTATAAAAACTCCCACACAGTGACTTGAAATCAGGCAAGTCCAGTACTGATATTTCTTTTCTGGGCAGGGAATTCAGCATATTTATCTTATTACAAAAGGCTTCATTTGACATCACTGGAAAGGACATGTCTCTTTGCTTTAAATCACAGTTTTGCTAAGAACCACAAACAGTGAATTGATTAGAAAATAGACACCCAAATCACCAAATTATAGCCAGTCACAGGAGGGAAGAACCCTAGACCAGGCCTGAAAACATATTTTATCTAGGATATTATGTGCCCAAGGGAAGAGCCTGTCAGAGTCGACAGGGTATTGAAACTGAGAGATGTCATCCAAGAGAATGACAATAATGAGATAACATACCAAAATCTATGGGATGCAGTCAAAGCAGTGCTTAGGGGAAAATTTATAGCTATAAATGCTTACATGAATAAAAAGGAGAAAGAAGAGATTAATGAATTGGGCATGCAACTTAAAAAGCTAGAAAAAGAACAAATTAGAAATCCCCAATTAGATACTAAACTAGAGATCCTGAAAATTAAAGGAGAAATTAATAAGATTGAAAGCAAAAAAAACTATAGAATTAATCAATAAAACTAAGAGCTGGTTTTATGAAAAAAACAATAAAATAGATAAAATATTGGTTAATTTGATTAAAAAAAAGAAAGAAGAAAACCAAATTACCAGTATCAAAAATGAAAAGGGTGATGTTACCACCAATGAAGTGGAAATTAAATCAATAATTAGGAATTACTTTGCCCAACAGTATGCCAATAAATTTGACAATCTAAATGAAATGGATGAATATTTAAAAAATACAAACTGCCCAGGTTAACTGAAGAGGGAATAAAATCCTTAAATAAACCCATATTAGAAAAAGAAATTGAACAAGCCATTAATGAACTCCTAAGAAAAAATCCCCAGGGCCAGATGGGTTTACGGGTGAATTTTACCAAACCTTTAAAGAACAATTAATTCCAATATTATACAAATTATTTGGAAAAATAGGTGAAGAAGGAGTTCTACCAAATTTGTTTTATGACACAAATATGGTGGTGATACCAAAACCAGGCAAAGCAAAAACAGAGAAAGAAAATTATAGACCAATTTCCCTAATGAATATTGATGCTAAAATCTTAAATAAGATATTAGCAAGGAGATTACAGCAAGTGATCACCAGGATAATACACTATGACCAGGTGGGATTTATACCAGGAATGCAGGGCTGGTTCAACATTAGGAAAACTATTAACATAATCAACCACATCAATAAGAAAACCAACCAAAATCATATGATTATCTCAATAGATGCAGAGAAAGCTTTTGAGAAAACATAACACTCATTCCTAATAAAAACAAACACTAGAGAGTTTAGGAATAGGTGGAGCTTTCCTTAGAATAATAAACAGTATCTACCTAAAGCCATCAGCAAGTATTATATGCAATGGAGATAAATTAGAGGCCTTCCCAATAAGATCATGGGTGAAACAGGGATGTCCATTATCACCCCTATTATTTAATATTGTACTAGAAATGTTAGCTTTAGCAATCAGAGAAGAAACAGGAATTAAAGGAATTAGAATAGGCAAGGAGGAAACAAAACTATTACTCTTTGCAGATGATATGATGGTATACTTAAAGAATCCTAGAGAATCAAATCAAAAATTACTTGAAACAATTAACAACTTTAGCAAAGTAGCAGGATATAAAATAAATCCACATAAATCATCAGCATTTCTATACATGACCAACAAAGTCCAGCAGCAAGAGATAGAAAGAGAAATTCCATTTAAAGTAATGGTAGATCATATAAAATATTTGGGAGTCTATTTGCCAAGACAAACCCAGGAACTCTATGAACACAACTACCAAACACTCTTCACGCAAATCAAATCAAATCTAAATAATTGGAAAGATATCAATTGCTCATGGATAGGTAGAGCTAATATAGTAAAAATGACAATAATACCTAAATTAATACTTATTCAGTGCCATACCAATCAGACTACCTAAAAATTGTTTTATAGAGCAAAAATAATAATAATAATAACAAAATTCATCTGGAAAAACAAAAAATCTAGAATATCCAGGGAAATAATGAAAAAAAATTCACAGGAAGGTGGGTTAGCGGTACCAAACCTGGAGCTCTACTATAAAGCGGAAGTCATCAAAACTATCTGGTACTGGCTAAAAAATAGAGTGGTAGATCAGTGGAATAGGCTAGGCTCAGGAAATGCAGTAGTAAATGACACTAGTAATGTAGTGTTTGATAAACCAGTGTAATTTCTACTCACACTTGTTGATGAGGTTTTCTTTTATATTTCTTGTAAAAATACCTTTTCAGAAATTATAAAGCTTTTTGGCTAAAACGTGTCAAGAAAACAAAGATTAAAAGAACACCTCCACTCCAGGCCCTTTCCCCACATCCCACACCCACACAAAAACCAGTGTAATATCTATTCCCATTTGTTGAAGACTATGAGTCTCGTGATTCCTGGCCTCTTCAAGCTGTCCTATAACCCAATCAAAGGTTCAAACCCTTTTGTTTGATGGTTCACCTGGCCTGGAGTTTAAACATTACTAACCTTCTCCTTCACTTTAGGGCTAGGAAAACTGAGGCCTAGGTAGCAGAAGGAAGGGGCTGGGATGACAGAATCAAGATCCAAGATTTTCCACTACACCCTATTAGAGCTACCCACGTTGGTGTCGAGGTGTTCAGTTGAGTCTGACTTTTCAGGTTCCCAAAGACCATAGCAGGGCAGGCCCTTCTGTCCTCCACAATCTATGGAAGTTTGTCCAAGGTCATGTTATTATCTGGGGTCAAATCTTCCCTGCCCCTTCTCCCAGGCTGGTTGCAGGTCTTGGATTTTGATGTGGTGTTCTTGGTTTCACTATAGCCTATGAGGGTGTCTCTAACAGAAGCCCTCCAAAATCAACCACACTGCTGGGGAGGGCCAGGGAGGCAGCAACTTCCAGTGAAGGAGGTACCCAGGTGATGCACTCTGACAAGCACCTATGTAATCTGGCCACTGACATGTCCCTGTGCCAGGAAGGGAACTTGTGCTGACCATCCACAGGCCCAAAATGCCCAAGGACCCATGTGTCCAGGTGTCATTAGGGTATAAATTCAAGTCCAAGGTACATTACCCAAGGGAGAGTGAGAAGAGTACAGCCCTGGCAGGGGGCTGTGGCCATCCCTGATGCACCTCCTGGAGCACCAACTCCCCTCCCTTCCCCAGGGCCTGAACCTGCCTCCAGTGGCCCCTTGGCTGAGCCCAGCAGCCCCAGCAGCATCCTTGGCCACCCCAAGCACAACTGAAGATACCCCAGTAGCCTCATCTCCAGCCTCAAACTCCCCAGAAGCCCCATTCTCCACCATCTCCTCTGCCACTTGTGCCTGTTGCCTGAGCCAACCTACTGCCTGTGAAAGGCCTTAGATTAAAAAGGCCAAGGGCTGCCCCTGCATCTGGGGCCATCTCCAGTCCTCCCCATGTATATCTTGTCACTGGGTCCAGATGGCTCCGGAGGAAAGAGTGACTTTGGTGACTTTGCACAGTTCTCCTTCACTTGAATACAATTCACTGCAAGGCATGACATCACCTCCCAATGTCATGGTTCTCTTTGAGAATGAAAAACAAACAACAGACACTGATGCACCAAGAGACTCCTTCCAGCACTACCAGGCACCCCAAGAGACACAGGCGCTGCTCAAGTCTCCTCTGTAGCCCCAGGCATCCCTTTCCCCAACCCCAGAAGTAACATCAGCCCCAGGCCCCCCAGATCAGAGGCCTGGATCCTCACATCATCAGTCACATCCCCAAAACCACAGCTGTCTTGTTTTCCCTGCGCTGCAGCTTCATCTTCCTGATCATTCGGGAGGGAGGGTGCGGTTGGTCCGGCTCATGAACAGCCTTTTCAACACAACCTTGTTGAAAGTCAAGTTGGTTCTACTGGCCAGGAATCTGTAGAGCTTCACCAACAGCCGCAGGTGCTTAAAGGGCATCAGGGGCAAGACAAGGGCCCGCAGGGCTGGAAGAGGGGAAGAGGTGGAGGATCCCCAAGCGTGGAAAGCTGACAGAGTCCAGACAGATCCCCAAGAGCTCAGGGCCGCCTGCTTCTCCCCAACCTCCCCCCCAGATCCCCTCTCAAGTCATTCTGGGCCCACCACCTCCCATCAATGGGGCCCAAGAGGAGGCCAAAGGCGCCCTGGCCCCTAACTAGCTTGGCCCCAGCCTAATGCGAGCCCACGCCGGGCTGATGTCAACGGATTCCCTTCTCACTTGCCATGCTGGTTGAGCAGGTAATTTTCAATGAATTGCATCTACTCAGAAGCCACCAAAGCCTGGCATGTCACAAGAGGGGGAGGCCTTAGAACATGGATTGTTAGGGCTTGTAGAGACCTGAGAACACATAGAGAATGCCTGGGCTAGGAGTTGCCATGGAGAAGAGAATGCTGGGAAGGCACCTGAATGCAGGTCTATCAGAGAGAGAAGAGCCCTGACACCAGGGAAGTCAGAGTGACCTCTAACATCCCAGAAGAGAATGGAAAAGCTCCTCTTATCCTCATCAGAAAGGAGGCAGCTGCCTGCCACTATCACTCCTCATGTTAGAGGAGAGGACAGTGAGTGTCATAAATAGCAGGGCCACAAACCTAGTCTCTGTCAGAGGTTGGATGTAAATGCAGCCTTTTCTGACCCTAGGGCCAGTCCTTTAAGCCCTGAAGCACTGAAGTCTCTGTCCTCTGGGCTGGGGAAGGCTTTTGGAAGGGAATATCCTAGAAAATTAAAACACACTAATCAGTGAATTCTGATATTTTGTAATTTTTTAAACTATCCCAATGTAAAGGCAGGGATAGTATTATTTTTAAAATAACTAAAAATAATTAGGTTATGATAAACAGATCTTTTTATAGTAAAGTATTTTATTTTTTTCCTGTTAAATGTAAAGATAGTTCTCAACTTTTGTTTATACAAGCTTTCCAATTTCAGATTTTTCTCCCTCCCTCCCCTCCCTCCCCAATCCCCTAGACAGCAGGTAATCTGATATAGGTTTATATATATATATAAACATTATACACATACACACACACACACACACAATAACATTAATCCTATTTCTTCATTAGTCATGTTATAAGAGAAAAATCAGAGCAATGAGGAAAAACCTCCGAATAGAAAAAACAACAGCACCAAAACCAAAAAAAAATAGTATAGTTCATTCAGCATCTATACTCCACAGTTCTTCTTTTTTACCCTGGATTTGGAGATCCTCTTCTATCATGAGTTCCCTGGAACTCTTCTGTACCATTGCATTGGTGAGAAGAATATAGTCCATCACAGTAGATCAACACACAATGTTGGTGATACTGTGCACAATGTTCTTCTGGTTCTGCTCATCTCACTCATCATCAGCTCACGCAAGACCCTCCAGGTTTCTCTGAACTCCTCCTGCTCGATTCTTACAGCACAATAGAATTTCATTACATTCATATACCCCAACTTGTCCAGCCATTCCCCAGTTGACAGGCATCCCCTAAACTTCCAATTCCTTGCCACCACATAAAGAGCAGCTATAAATATTTTTGTACAGGTGGGTCCCTCTCCCCTTTCCATGATTTCTTTGGGAAAAAGACCCAAAAGTGGTATTGCTGGGTGAAAGGGTATGAACAGCTTTATAGCCCTTTGGGCATAATTCCAAATTGCTCTCCACAATGGTTGGATCAGTTCACAGCTCCACCAATAAGGCATTAGTGTTCCAACTTTTCCACAGCTTCTCCAACATTGATTATTTTCCTCTTTTGTCATTTTAGCCAATCTGATAGGTGTCAGGTGGTACCTCAGAGTTGTTTTAATTTGCATCTCTCTAATCATTAGAGATTTAGAGCATTTTTTCATATGGGAATAGATAGCTTTGGTTTCTTCATCAGAAAACTGCCTGTTCATATCCTTTGACCATTTCTCAATTGGGGAATGACTTGGATTCTTATAAATTTGATTTAATTCCCTATATATTTTAGAGATGAGGCCTTTATCAGAAGTACTGGCTTCAAAAATTGTTTCCCAGCTTTCTGCCTCCCTTCTAATTTTGGATGCATTGCTTCTGTTTGTACAATTTTTTAAATTTAATGTAATCAAAATCATCCATTTTGCATTCTATAATATTCTCTATCTCTTATTTGGTCATAAATTGTTTTCCTTTCCAAAGATCTGAAAAGTAGACTATTCCTTTCTCTCCTAATTTACCTATGGCATCACCTCTTATGTGTAAATCATGTATCCATTTTGACCTTATTTTAGTATAAGGTGTAAGATGTTGGTCTATGCCTAATTTCTGCCATACTATCTTCCAGTTTTCCCAGCAGTTTTTGTCAAATACTGAGTTCCTATCCCAGAAGCTGGAGTCTTTGGGTTTATCAAACACTACATTACTAGTGTCATTTACTACTGTGTTTCCTGAGCCTAGCCTATTCCTTTGATCCTCCACTCTTTTTCTTAGCCAGTACCAGATAGTTTTGATGACTGCCGCTCCAGTAAAATGATGACGTAAAGCTCCAGGTTTGCTACTGCTAACCCAACTTCCTGTGAATTTTTTTTTCATTATTTCCCTTGATATTCTTGATTTTTTGTTTTTCCATACAAATTTTGTTATTACTTTTTATAGCTCTATAAAATAATTTTTAGGTAGTCTGATTGGCATGGCACTGAAAAAGTAAAGTAATTTAGTTAGTATTCTCATTTTTACTATATTAGCTCTGATTAGCAATTGATATCTTTCCAATTATTTAGATCTGATTTGATTTGTGTGAAGAGTGTTTGGTAGTTGTGTTCATAGAGTTCCTGGGTTTGTCTTGGCAAGTAGACTCCCAAGTATTTTATATTATCTACCGTTACTTTAAATGGAATTTCTCTTTCTAGCTCTTGTTGCTGGACTTTGTTGGTCATGTATAGAAACGCTGATGATTTATATGGGTTTATTTTGTATCCTGCTACTTTGCTAAAGTTGTTCATTGTTTCAAGTGATTTTTGAGTTGATTCTCTAGGATTCTTTAAGTGTACCATCATATCATCTGCAAAGAGTGAGAGTTTTGTTTCCTCCTTGCCTATTCTAATTCCTTTAATTCCTTTCTCTTCTCTGATGCCTAAAGCTAACATTTCTATTACAATATTAAATAATAGGGGTGATAATGGACATCCCTGTTTCACCCCTGATCTTATTGGGAAGGTTTCTAATTTGTCTCCATTTCATATAGTGCTTGCTGATGGTTTTATGTAGATACTGTTTATTATTTTAAGGAAAACTCCACTTATTCCTAAACTCTCTAGTGTTTTTATTAGGAATGGGTGTTTTACTTTGTCAAAAGCTTTCTCTGTATCTATTGAGATAATCATATGATTTTGGTTAGTTTTCTTATTGATATGGTTGATTGTGTTAATAGTTTTCCTAATGTTGAACCAGCCCTGCATTCCTGGTCTCAATCCCACCTGGTCATAGTATATTATCCTGGTGATCACTTGCTGTAATCTCCTCGCTAATATCTTATTTAAGATTTTAGCATCAATATTCATTAGGGAGATTGGTTTATAATTTTTTTCTCTGTTTTTTCTTTGCCTGGTTTTAATATCACCACCATATTTCTGTCATAAAATGAATTTTGTAGAACTCCAAATAATTTGTATCATATTGGAATTAATTGTTCTTTAAATATTTGGTAAAATTCACCCGTAAACCCATCTGACCCTGGGGATTTTTTCTTGGGGAGTTCATTAATGGCTTGTACAATTTCTTTTTCTTTTTCTTTTTTTTTACATATAAGGTATTTTATTTTTTCCATTACATGTAAAGATAGTTCTCAACTTTTGTTTATACAAGCTTTACAATTTCAGATTTTTCTCCCTCCCTCCCCTCCCTCCCCCCTCCCCTAGACAGCAGGTAATCTGATATAGGTTATATCTATATATCTATATACATATATATACACACATATATATAAATATCCATAATAACATTAATCCTATTTCTGCATTAATCCTGTTATAGGAGAAAAAAATCAGGGCAGTAATGCAAAACCTCAAAATAGAAAAAAAAAACAACAGCACCCAAAACAAAAGAAATAGTATGGTTCAATCAGCATCTATGCTCCACAGTTCTTTTTTTTTTTTTCTTGGATTTGGAGATCCTCTTCTATCATGAGTTCCCTGGAACTCGTCTGTACCATTGCATTGGTGAGAAGAATATAGTCCATCACAGTAGGTCAACACTCAATGTTGATGATACTGTGTACAATGTTCTTCTGGTTCTGCTCATCTCACTCATCATCAGCCCACGCAAGACCCTCCAGGTTTCTCTGAACTCTGGTCCTGATGGTAAGCCTATTTATCGCTTTGTTCAGGATCTTAGAGCAATTAATGCTTATGTTGTTGCTCTTCACCCTGTTGTGCCTAACCCAGCCACTATTGTGACTGTTATTCCCTGTGATGCCACTTGTTTTTCAGTATTTGATTTATGTGCTGCCTTCCATTCCATTCCTATAAGTCCTGAATCCCAATATCTGTTTGCATTTACCTGGATAAACCAACAGCACACATGGACTAGATTACCACAAGGTTTTATAAACTCTCCATATTCTCTCAGATTTTGCAGAAAGACTTATCAACCATCACTTTTAAAGGTTCTACTTTGATCCAGTATGTGGATGATTTACTTCTAGCTTCTCCTAATCAAGAAACTTGCTACTATGACAGTTGCCATTTGGTTCAGGAACTGTTTCAGCGTGGACATAAGATCTCCAAGTCAAAGGTACAGTGGTGTAAGGAGAAAGTAGAATATTTGGGATTTATTTTATCACCAGGAAAAAGAACTATTTCTCCAAAGAGAATACAGGCCCTGAAAAACTTATCAGTCCCCAAGACCAAGAAGCAGGTACGTGTTATACTGGGGGCTGCTGGTTATTGCTGTTCGTGGATTCCTTCTTTTGGAGAGATTGTGAAACCCCTCACTGCTCTTACTAAAGCTTCTGTTCCTGAGCCTTTGCATTTGGAGGAACAACATCTAGTGGCTTTGAGGGAGCTTGCAAAAGCAATTATGACTGCCCCTGCTCTTGGATTCCCGGACTATTCAAATCCTTTTACTCTCTATGTGTATTAAAGGAAGGGGGTAGCTTCTGGGGTACTGACCCAAACTTTTGCCTTTTCCCAACGTCCAGTGGCTTATTTCTCTGCACAATTAGACCCAGTTGCGGCAGGTGCTCCACCCTGTTTGAGGGCTGTAGCAGCTGCAGCTTTACTGGTGGAAAAATCGGCAGAGTTCGTTTTGGGAAATCCATTGGTTGTTCAGTGCTCTCATGAAGTGGAAGCTTTGCTCTTGCGTCATCGAACGCAGGCTTTCTCAGACCAGAGACTTACCAGGTATGAAGTGACTTTATTAGGGAATGAAAATATCACTATTAAAAGATGTAACACCTTGAATCCTTCCACCCTGCTACCTGATCTTCCTTTATCAGGGGAACCCTTACATGACTGTGAAACTGTGGTTGACATGGTAGAAAAACCTCGCCAAGACCTCACAGATGTTCCTCTTGAGAATCCTGAGTTAGTCTTATATACTGACGGCTCTTCATTCATGCAGAACGGACAGAGATTCACTGGAGCTGCTGTGGTTACTGACTATGATGTTTTGTGGTCAGCTTCACTCTCACCAACTTTGAGTGCGCAAGCAGCTGAACTTATTGCTCTGACAAAAGCCTGTCACTTGGCAATGGGAAAGAGTGCTAATATCTATTCTGATTCCCGCTATGCTATTGGAATATGTCTTGCAACAGGTATGTTATGGAAGCACAGAGGCTTCTTAACTTCTTCAGGAAAAGAGATTGCCCACTCTGAATTGATCAGAGATTTGCTGGAAGCTATTCAGCTACCTAAGACTCTAGCTATAATTCATTGTTCTGCTCATAAAAAAGGAACTGATCCAGTGACTCAAGGAAATGCCAGAGCTGATGCTGCTGCAAAGACAGCAGCTATCGAGGGTCCTGTTTATGTGATGCCACTTCAAACCTCTGGGACTGGTGATGATGATGATGATGCTGGGAGTAAAACTCGGTGGCCGGACCTTATTTATGATGACTAGGAAGTGGACACCTGGAAACAACGGTATAATGCTAAACAGATATCTGGAATTTGGGTAAGTGAGAAAGGCAAGCCTTTTCTTCCAAGGAAATGTTATCACCAGGCCTGTCTGGCAGTTCATGCTGGAGGTCATTATGGTGCACAGGCAATCACAGACACAATTAGGCGAGCATGGGTGGCTCCTGGGATTACCTCAGTGGCTTCTCATATTATATTAGGATGTGTTGAATGTTTGGCTTTTAATCAACATGCCTTTAAAAAGGTTGCATATGGTGGTTGCCCTCTAGCATATCTTCCATTTGAATCTTTACAAATTGACTTTATACAATTACCAAAGGTTGGGCATTTGAAATACTGTCTGGTACTTATTGATAAATTAACTAGATGGGTAGAAGCTTTTCCTGCTTCCAAAGCTGATGCAGTTTTTGTGGCTAAAATAATTGTAAGGGAAATTGTTCCCAGATATGGCCCTCCTGCTACAATTGATTCTGATAAAGGTTCCCATTTTACTGATACAGTTCTTTCTAGAGTTTATGCAAATTTGGGAATTGAACCAAAATTTCATACTCCTCATCATCCTCAATCTTCTGGACAGGTAGAGCGTATGAATAAGGAAATCAAGCTCTTAATTGGAAAATTATGCCAAGAAACTCATTTGAAATGGCCTGATGTACTTCCTCTAGCTTTGTTTCATTTAAGGAGTAGGCCTAGAGGAGATTGTCATATTTCTCCTTATGAGGGTGATTTAGGTACAGAGTTTCCTCTTTTTACGGTTAGAACAAATCTTTCTGAAAAAGGCATATCAGTGGTGACAGGAAAAAAGATTGTGAGTTCTATTTTGGAGTGCCTTCTAATTTCAGAGGTTGATTTTCAGTGTTCCCCATCATTGTGCCCTCATGATAGTTTGTTTGGCTGCCAGACTCCTATTGAATGTTGGTTTAATAAACAGATGTTCTATTGCAGTGATATCCAACATTCTTCTTTGAATAGGTGGATACTTTCTGTTAGAAAGTTTCTTGGGTGTTTTGGCACTTTTATTGGCTTTAATTGTTCATATATAGTGGTTGCCTATTCTACTCCTGTTTTAAAAAGGTGTTGAGCTAGTTTTGACAATCCATGAACTGGTCCCTCATGAAGGGGGATCTCCTGGGGGTGTCTTTACATTTAAGTCACCTGAGGAAACACCTAGGGTAGCAATTTCTTCTTTCTATATTTCACTGACATCACGTATTCCTTTGTTGCTTTTTGTGGATCCGTCCCAAGGAGGGATAAATATGATAGAGTTTAATTTTGAATACAAATATACCACTACTGAGATTACTACCAAGATTAATATCACTAATGTCACTACTGAATCTGATAAGTCAATTGTTACTACTGAGTTTGATAAATCAATTATTAAGAAGACTTGTACCACCAAACCTCCAATTGTTCATAAAGGAACACTATCTACTTTGTGGATTCTATTACTGCTGTTGTTCACTTATTTTATGACACTTTTATGTTGTGTGGGAATTTTTTCGGCTTTATAGATACTGGAAAAGGATTTCCCCAAATCCTAGACATAGTGAGGTAGTTTCTAATATCATTCCCATTGATCCTGCAAACTTGCTTGATTATGCACAACAGGAACCTTGTTGTGAAGTACAGATTATTGAACAAAGTGATACCACTTCCGTGACACCCAGAGAATATGTCAATGTTGAAATACACACCATTGGCTCTATGATTACACATATCAGAATATGACCAGCTCTGTTTTTATAAAGTCTCCTTCAGTGTGGTATGTGAATAATCCCATTTTTATACTATTACTCTTTCTACCATTGACCTTTGGACTTTTGGGTGCACCTTGGGATGGTCCACCTTCCTTTGTTCACTATAATGATGTTTGTTTTCCTAGAATGCATTATGGATTTTATTGTTATCCTCATTCACCTGCTAGGAAGATTATACCAAAACCAATTCATGTTGATGTTTCTTTGATAAACATGAAGCAGGTTTGGTGGTTAAACTCTACTAGGTGGTCAAATCAGACGAGAAAAAAGAGTAATACAATAGAGAAGACTTCTGGAACATCAAATGAATGGATTAAGGATAATCATATAATTAGATTACATAGTACTATAGGGTATAAGTTATACCAGGCTCATCAGATAAGCCCTCAAGGATGTTGGATTTGCCAAAAGTTTTATCAATACAGTATTCAGAGATGGTCTGTGGTACCTGTAAGCTTTAAAGACTCTATACTCCCAGTAGTAGGATTGAATTTATCTTATTTTGGTCCATTTGCTACATTTGTTTATGCAAGATGTGATATCAACAGTACTCATAATATTTTAGATTGGAAAACTATATTAACTATGAATATTAATCCTATAGATAAAGTTAAATTTATGATTAATGATTCAGATTTTTCAGATCAATTTTATGTAGTAAAGTCTAGAATACCTCCTTTGACTATTTTACATCCACTTCCAAATTTTACTCTATGTGTGACCAGAGACAGAACTTCTTATACTACTATTAATTTAGGTAAGACTGTGAATTGCAATATGACCTTAGAAATTCCACCTGAAGGTAATTTAACCTCTTTTATTTGTGCTGTTACTAATAATCTAAATTTAAAAAAATAATAATTTTAGTGTAACTTTTGCTACAGTAACATATAGTAAGACCACTTTAAATGGAACTAAAATGGCAATTCCACCATTACTTTGGGGATTGGTTACTCCCGGACAATTTTTTATCTGTGCTGGTCAAGCTTTTTCCTCTCTTCCTGAAGGATGATATGGTACCTGTGGAATAGCTAATCTTATTCCTACTGTAACCATAAAAAAACATACCAATAGGTTAGTAAATGTTCAGACCACTAGAAACCTAGGTGCATGGTGGCACAGAAATAAGAGATCTCATTTTTGGGGAAGTTCTAATCCAGTAGCAGCATATGGAAACAGCCCTGGTTACAAATTTTTATGGGCACTTATTCCCAACATTGGAATTACAGCGGTAATAGATTCTGTAAAGAACTTATCTTCTGAACTGGAGAAACTTGCTCAGAATACAGCAGCTGTTATATAACATACTTCTCATGCCCTTTATCAGTTACAGGCTGAACTTGATTCTGTTTCTCATATGGTGATGGAAAATAGATTGGCATTAGATATTTTGACTGCTGCTCAAGGTGGAGCTTGTACTATCATAAATCAATCCTGTTGTTCTTATGTAAATTATTCAGGAGATATTATCAATGATGTTGAAGAATTACAAAAAATATTGAATAGTACCTTGGAAATAGCTCAGCATACTCATGTCCAAAAGAGTACTATTTCCTGGTGGGATCCTTCTATCATGGTTTAATACCGAAGGTTTATGGCAATTTATTTTGAAATGGATTTTGATTATTTGGGGAATTCTTATTTTTTTAAAAATAATTGTGCATTGCTGTGCTTCCCAATTTTCTAAATTTTAAAGATGTTTTGAGTATATATTTTTTACATGAATTTTTTTTATCACTCTCATCTCTTGATTAAGTGCAAATCCTTGCTTTTATCTATGATATTTGGACTCTTTTAGTATTGACACTTCAATGATCAAAAAGAAATCATCCCCTGAGAAGACAGAATCTTTTGAAACAGGCTTTGCTTCTACTGCCTTCAGTGATCCAGAATCAGCACCTGATGGACCTTCTACCTCCTCAGATGTTGAAATGTGTGATTTAAAGAAAAAATGTAGAGTATGCTATCAAGAAGCCCACAGAATTGTATCCGGAATAATGTGTTGTCATAATTGTTATGGATTTTATAGAAAAGTTATAATAACAGCTCAAATAAGGGGATGTATAGCTAATTCTCCTTATCCCACTCTTGGTAAATGTTATGAGGCTTTGGAATTATTACTCAAGTGCAGAGCTTGTAGATATCGAAAATGTGTCCAGGTTGGCTTGCGATTGAAATCTGACACCCTTTTACATCATCAAGATAAAATTATGTGTGCTTATGGTCCTCCATGTAGAAAGTGTTTTAGTCCTTCATTCTATGGAACTATTAATTCTCCTTGTTGTTCTCATTGCCATTTCTCAGGTGCTAAATGAATTTCAGAATTTTTAATCTTCTTGTAACTTTAGATTAACTTAAATCAATGATCCCTTATTAACATAAGTTGTACCCATTCACATTATTATGTTTGTAAATTTTGCGCCTCAGTAGGGGAATGCCCCCTCTGGAATTTTGCGTCAGAGGACTGCCCTCTATGCATTGAATTGTATCCATCTTTTAGATTGTTATTGATCCAAAGGACAAATTTTAGTATTTGTCTTTGGATCAAAGGAGGGATAATGTGAGTGAGATTTTCTCCATCCCTTAGTTATAAGAGATTTACTATAGTTATAAGTGATTTGATTAAGATAATAATCAATATATTAACTAAAAAAATTGTGATTTATTCTATTTCATATAGATTGCATAAGGTTAAAAGGTTAAGTCTTTTCCCATATTTCCTAATTTTCCAATGACAAGCATTAGGTAATATCACAAGATCTAGTAGTCAGCAATACTAAATTTTAATAATCATGAGTGCCTATAAGAGTTCACGCTGTTGACCAGTGGCCTAACAATGATCCACCCTATTCTTATCATAATGCTGTCATTTATAGTCATTTAGGTAGTTCCTTATATTTCCTAAGAATATATTTTAATTTTAGAAGTGTAACTAATGATATAATACTGTACAAGTGTAACCTTGGAAGGGTATATAGACCCATGAATTTTGTAATTCTGGGTCTTTCAGGTCCAATGCCTGGATGACTGGTTTTGTTGGGGGACTAACCCTCTCTCAATAAACCTATTTGCTTCAGCCTGGAAACTTTGTTATTTTCGTTCTTCTGTCGGACTTAAAAAATTTTCCTGACACATGCCAACGGAGACCTGAGGCACGCCATGCTGGAGAAGAGTCATGAGAAAAAAGTCAACAGTTTGAAAAGTCAAATGGAAAAGGAGATAAAAAAGCTGTCTGATGACAATAATTGCCTAAGAATTAGGATTGAACAAATGGAAACTAGTAACCTTATAAGAAACCAAGACACAGTAAAGCAAATCCAATTGAATGAAAAAATAGAGGGCAATGTGAAATATCTTCTTGGAAAAACAGATGACCTGGAAAATAAATACAGGAAAGATCATTTGAAAATCATTGGACTACCTGAAAACCATGACTAAAACAAGAGCTTAGAAACCATCCTCCAAGAGATTGTCAGGGAAAATTGCCCTGATATTCTAGAAGCAGAAGCTAAAATAGAAATCGAAAGAATCCACCTATCACCTCCTGAAAGAAATCCCAAAAGGAAAACCTCCAGGATTATAATAGCCAAATTCCAGAACTCCCAGGTCAAGGAGGAAATATTGCAAGCAACTAGAAAAAAGGAATTAAAATACTGTGGAGCCCCAATAATGATAAAGCAAGATCAAGCAGCATCTACATAAAGGACTGGAGGGCATGGAATATGATATTCCAGAGGGCAAAGGAATTAGGACTACAACCAAGAATCACCTACCCAACAAAATTCAGCATTATCTTTCAGCGGAAAAAATGGAACTTCAATGAAAAAGAGGATTTTCAGGCATTTGTGATGAAAAGATCTGAACTGAATAGAAAATGTGACTTTCAAATACAAGACCATGGAGAATCATAAAAAGGTAAATAGGGAAAAGAAATCATTAGGGACATTAAAAGGTTAAACTGTTTACATTCATACATGAGAAAATAATACTTACATGTCATAAGAACTTTTTCAATAAGTAATACACAGAGGACACAGGTCTGCACTGAATATGGTATTTGTAAAGCATTTATTTTTTGTGTATCCTTGTTCTTTGAGGAGCAAACAGGGTGCACTGTCTTTTGTCTGGGGCCAAATTTGGAGTCTGGGCTTCCTGGGCCCAAGGATGGTGCTTTTTCCACTGTGCCCCCTAGCTAACCCATGATGACATCTTTAAAATAGGGTTGAGGGTTAGAAGGAAAGCACTGGTGGAGGGGGAATGGGAGAGGTGGACTGGGGAGAGGTAGCCCACATGAAGAAAACAAGAAAAAAGCTTATGGAGGGGAGGGGGAGAGGGGGAAGGAGTGGGGGAGTGAGTGAACCTCACTGTCATCAGAATTGGCTCAAAGAGGGAATAACATACATACTCAAGTGGGTATAGTAATATATTTTTGCCCTCAGGGAAAGTGGGAGGGCAAGGAGATAAGGGGGGATGGGCAAAGAGGGTAAGGAAGGAAGGTCAGATTGGGGGAGTGAGCAGTAAAAACCAAAACACTTTAGAGGAAGGTGAAGATATTCTCCATAACAGCACTTGTATAATGTATATTGAATTGCTTGATTTCATAGGGAGTGTTGAGGAGGAAGGGAAGAAGAAAAATTTAGGGAACAGAATTAGCTCAACTACCTTAACCTTATTAGAGTGGGCTCAAGTAGGGAATAACACACACACCCAATTGGAAAGAGTAATCTATTTAACCCTACAGGAAAGTAGGAGGTGAAGAGGATAAGGAGGGAAGGGTGAATGAAGGGAGGGTAGAGTGGGGGAGGGGACAGTCAGTAGCAAAACATTTTTGAGGAGGATTAGGGCAAAATAAGATAGACAATAAAATAAATATCATTGGAAGGGAATGGGATGGAATGAAATAGTTATGATGATTGACTACAATGTCAAAATGTATGGTACCTACTCTGGTGGGCAATTGTGAAGAAAATTCTGTCAAGTTCAAGGTACTATGTAAAAATTATGATGAACAGGATGCTATCAGAAAAATCTAGAAAGACCCACATGGACTGAAGCAGAGGGAAATGTACTGTATACAAAATAACGGCAACAGAGTAAGATCTGCTGGGAAGCACCTGGTTATTTTCAGCAAGGCAATGATCCAATATAACTCCTGAAGAACTAGAAAAATTGCAATCCATCTACAGAGAAAGAACTGATGGTATCTGAAAACAGACTGAAACACATTTTCTTTGACAATTCCTTCGTCTGAAGTTTTGTTTTTATCTGTTTTCTCTCACAACCTAACAGATGTAGAGTTGTTTACTATGACTACTCATGAATAATTTATTTTGAATTGCTTGAGTTCTTGGGGTAGGGGTGGGAAGGGAGGGAGGAAGAGAAGTTGGAACACAAAGACTTTTTAAAAATTGATTTCAAAATTTGCTTTTACATGTAATTTGGAAAATAAAATTCTAAAAAAACCAATGGGAAATTAAATAATCTGATCCTAAAAAACAGTTGTGTCAAAGAACAAATCATAGAAAAAATAGATGATTTCTTTAAAGAAAATTATAATGATGTGACAACATATTAAAATTTATGGGATGCAGCCAAAACAGTACTTAGAGGAAAATTTATATCCATAACTGCTTACAAAAATAAAATAGAGAAAAATCAGATAAACAAATTAGGCATGCTATTGAAAAATAGAAAATGAACAAATTAAGTATTAAGGAATTAAGTAAGTAATGAACATAATTAATTCCTAAAAATCAAAGGAGAAATTAATAAAATTGAAAATGAGAAAACCATTGAATTAATAAGTAAAACTAAAGTCTCATTTTATGAAAAAAATAATAAAATAGATAAACCATTGGTCAATTTGTTCAAAAAAAGGAAAGAAGAAAATCAAATTATGAGCATAAAAAATGAAAGGCACAAACTCACCACCAATGAAGAGGAAATTAAGACAATTATTAGGGAATACTTCACCCAATTATATGCCAATAAATTTGATTATGTAAATGAAATGGATGAATATCTACAAAAATACAAATTAACCAGATTAGCGGAAGAAATAAAATATTTAAATAACCCAATTTTAGAAAAAGAAATAGAACGATCCATCAATGAACTCCCTAAAAAAATCCCCAGGACTAGATGGATTCACAAGTGAATTCTACCAAACATTTAAAGAATAATTAATCCCAATACTGTATTAAAAAAATAAGTGAAGAAGGAGTCCTACAAATTCCTTTTATGATACAAATTTGGTGTTGCTACCCAAACCAGGAAGAGCCAAAACAGAGCAAGAAAATTATAGATTAATCTTGTTAATGAATATTGATGCAAAATTTTTTGATAAAATACTAGATTATAGCAGTACATCACAAGGATAATACACTATGACCAGGTGTGATTTATACCAGGAATGCAGGGATGGTTCAATATAAAGAAAACTATCAGCGTAATAGACTATACCCATAACAAAAGCAACAGAAATCATAGTATTGTCTCAATAGATGTAGAAAAGGCCTTTGACAAAACACAGTACCCATTCCTATTTAAAACACTAGAGTGCATAGGAATAAAAGGAGCTTACCTTAATAATAAGTACTATTTACCTAAAACCATCACCAAGCCTTTTCTGTAATGGGAATGAGATAAAAGCCTTCTCAATAAAATCACAGATGAAGCACCTCTACTATTTAATATTGTACTAGAAATGTTAGCTACAGCAGTAAGAATAGAACAAGAAATTAAAGGAATTAGATTAGGTAATAAGGAAACAAAACTATCACTCTTTGCAAATGATATGATTTTATACTTAGAAAATCAATCCGGGGCAGCCAGATGGCATAAGGGCAGCTAGATGGCACAGTGGATAGAACACCGGCCCTGGATTCAGGAGTACCTGAGTTCAAATCTGGCCTCAGACACTTAACACTTAATAGCTGTGTGACCCTGGGCAAGTCACTTAACCCCAATTGCCTCACTAAAAAAAAAAAAAAAAGAAAGAAAATCCTAGAGTCAACTATAAAGCTACTTCAAATTAACAACTTCAGAAAAGTTGAAGGATAAAATATATACCCACATAAATCATCAGCATTTCTATATATTACCAATAAAGTTGAGCAACAGATAGTAAGAGAAATTCCACTTAAAATAAGTGTAGACAATATAAAATACTTGGCGGTCTATCTGCCAAGACAAATACAGCAACTATATGGCAAGAACTACAAATCACTTTTCACGAAAATAAAGCCAGATCTAAACAATTGGAAAAATATCAATTGCTCATGGGTAGGCAGAGAAAATGTAATAAAAAATGACAATCTTACCTAAGCTAATTATTTTTTAATGCTATACCAATCAAACTATCAAAAATGTTTTATAGAGCTAGAAAAAATAATAACAAATTTCATCTGGAAGAGGAAAAGTTCAAGGATATCATAGGAATCAATAAAAAATATGAAAGAAGGTGGTCTGGCAGTACCAGATGTCAAACTGTATTATAATATGGTAATTATCCAAACAATCTGGTACTGACCAAGAAATAGAGAAGCAAATCCATTGAATGGAATTGATACAAATTACATTATAGTAAATGGCTACAATAATCTAGTTTATGATAAACCCAAACATCCAAACTTTTGGAACAAAAAAATATTATTTGGAAAAAAAGTTGGTGGGAAAGTTGGAAAACAGTAGGGCTGAAACTAGGTATAGACCAACATCTCACACTATATACTAAAATAAGTTCAAAATGGTACATGATTTACACATAAAGCATGATACCATAAGCAAATCAAGAGAGTAGAATCCTTTATCTGTCAGGTCCAGAGTTCCAGGACACTACCATGAAGTCTAGCCCCATGTTTGAGGTAATGCCTTCAATGACCTGCATACCAAGCAGACTGCTCAAACCCCACCCTGCAATACCTATTAGGCTGTCTTCCCTTTACATCTGTTGGGCCTACCCTCAAATTAATATTGACCCCAGCAGAGCTTTCAGCTGTCTAAGAGATTATGTCCTGTCCCATCCAAGACAGACCAAAATGGGAAGGGTATAAAAAGGATAAAAACTCTGGACTCTGTTATGGGCCAAAGGGATGCCCAGTCCTCCCTGATTCTCTGTGTTGGCCTGTGATAGATAGAATATCTGCACTCTTTAAGTCACTGGAACCCTTACCAGTTACTTAGTTTGAGCTGCAAATATTAGTGTGGAAAAGGGAGATGAGCTGCACATGACCTTTTTCTACAATGTGAAATCTGTCCCAAATGTAATGTAACAGGCCATTAAGCCCTCCCCCACCAAACCCCTTGGGAAATTCCCTCTCCCTGAGGCCCCCTTTCAAGTCTGGCAGATTGATTTTTATTCAGCTCCCACATTCCTTAGGGTATTAGTCAGGAATTGCATGTTTCCCTGGTGGGTTGAGGATTTTCCTTACATGCAAACCACTGCAGCACCCCCAATATTTGGATAGAATGTATCAGTGGAATTAAGATTCTGCTTGCCAAATTTATGCATAATCTTGGTCTGTGAAGGACAAAAGCCCTGCCCCTTCTTTCTCTGAAATTTAGGGCACCCCCTTTTGGTGAATATTATCTTTCACCCTTTGAAATCATCTCCAGTTATCCCATGCCCCTTTTGCTCCTTCCAATGACTCTTCACCAAAATTTCCCTTCTATCCTTCCGTCTGCTGGGACTTGTTAATATGCATGTATGGAACACCTGGATTTGATAGAGCTGCTGTATTATCCAAGTGGATTCTGTGACCCGGGAATAATAGGAGCAAAATGTCTTTGCTCAAACACTTCAAACTGAAGCCAGACTGTCCCTATTCACTTTCTCCAAGAGAATAAACAAATTTAAATGCCCCTTTCAAATTCCCATTCTCTATCTTCTTTCCCCAAGATAGTAAATTGATCTTATTGTTCTCCTGGTCAACTATCTAGACTTCCTTGTCTTTGATAAAGCTCTTCCTGTTTCCACATAATCTGACCATAGCATCTGATTTAAATTGAGCTGTTAAATGGATTTGTATTGTTTAACTGATTTACATTTATAGTATTTGCTTTGGGTTGATTTGTATCATGCCAAAGAAGTCACTTTGTAACCAGTGAGCAAAGAAAACCTTATATACCCTCAGAAAAAGGGAGTCCTGGAGACTTTTTGGGAAGAATCTTAAGCATGATCATGTTATATTTCTTCTTGGGACAAAATAAATTGGTATGTTTTTCTGTCTGTCTCTGATCTGGTTTTGACTGTAGGAGAGACATTATGTTCTCTGATCTGTTTTGTTTATAGGAGGACAGGCATGGAAACAAATTATAGGAGATATTATAGAATTGATTTCTCTGATCTATTTATTTCTTCTTCTTCTTCTTCTTATTATTATTGTAGAGACAGACAATAGAAACATTTAATTTTCAACAGACTCATTCAACTCTTTTGAGACCTTAACTACCTTGTTTCTCAGTAGTTTTCTAGGAATCCATCCATAATCAGTGTACCCTGAAGTTTGAACCCAGAGATTGTGTCTATTGGAAAACACATCTAGGTAAGGATTCCCTGCAGGCCAGG
Source organism: Dromiciops gliroides (assembly GCF_019393635.1). Lineage (NCBI taxonomy): Eukaryota > Metazoa > Chordata > Mammalia > Microbiotheria > Microbiotheriidae > Dromiciops > Dromiciops gliroides. Next base: position 18,498,299 of record NC_057867.1, on the reverse strand, counting down.
TGGAAAGGGGCTGACCAAATCCTGCTGACCAATCTCTCTGCCACAAAACTGAAGCAAAGTTGACAACTATGTTGTGGGAATGTAGTGGGACCCCAAGAAACCTAAAAATCCCAACTCCCAAGGAAACCTTCAGTTTTCCCAAGGACTCTGCCGCCCCCCCCCCCAATTTCAGCTCAAACCTGGCACAATGATAAGTAATCCCAAGGTCTGGAAGATGATATGCAGGATATGGATGGTTCCTGCATAACCTAATGATATCCCATTATTCAAAGATCCTTTTCCAGTTACTGAATTTCTTCTTGCTTTGTGTCATGGGGAGAATGGGGTAGGGAGTTTGGGGTAGGGGTTGGGGTCCTTAGGAATTCCTCTTTAAAGAATTACACCCTCTTGCACACAAAAGTAGTTAGAATAAGGTGGTAGGGAAGGGAAGGGAAGGGAAGGGAAGGGAAGGGAAGGGAAGGGAAGGGAAGGGAAGGGAAGGGAAGGGAAGGGAAGGGAAGGGAAGGGAAGGGAAGGGAAGGGAAGGGAAGGGAAGGGAAGGGAAGGGAAGGGAAGGGAAGGGAAGGGAAGGGAAGGGAAGGGAAGGGAAGGGAAGGGAAGGGAAGGGAAGGGAAGGGAAGGGAAGGGAAGGGAAGGGAAGGGAAGGGAAGGGAAGGGAAGGGAAGGGAAGGGAAGGGAAGGGAAGGGAAGGGAAGGGAAGGGAAGGGAAGGGAAGGGAAGGGAAGGGAAGGGAAGGGAAGGGAAGGGAAGGGAAGGGAAGGGAAGGGAAGGGAAGGGAAGGGAAGGGAAGGGAAGGGAAGGGAAGGGAAGGGAAGGGAAGGGAAGGGAAGGGAAGGGAAGGGAAGGGAAGGGAAGGGAAGGGAAGGGAAGGGAAGGGAAGGGAAGGGAAGGGAAGGGAAGGGAAGGGAAGGGAAGGGAAGGGAAGGGAAGGGAAGGGAAGGGAAGGGAAGGGAAGGGAAGGGAAGGGAAGGGAAGGGAAGGGAAGGGAAGGGAAGGGAAGGGAAGGGAAGGGAAGGGAAGGGAAGGGAAGGGAAGGGAAGGGAAGGGAAGGGAAGGGAAGGGAAGGGAAGGGAAGGGAAGGGAAGGGAAGGGAAGGGAAGGGAAGGGAAGGGAAGGGAAGGGAAGGAAGGGAAGGGAAGGGAAGGGAAGGGAAGGGAAGGGAAGGGAAGGGAAGGGAAGGGAAGGGAAGGGAAGGGAAGGGAAGGGAAGGGAAGGGAAGGGAAGGGAAGGGAAGGGAAGGGAAGGGAAGGGAAGGGAAGGGAAGGGAAGGGAAGGGAAGGGAAGGGAAGGGAAGGGAAGGGAAGGGAAGGGAAGGGAAGGGAAGGGAAGGGAAACCAAGAGAAATCCTTGGACTTCACATAGGGAGAGAGGCATGGCACAAAGCATGTGGCTCTGAGATACCAATGTCCTTGAGCAGGAGACAGGCAGATACTTTTATAGATGACTGATGGGGGGAGGGTGACCATCTGACTGTGGAAAGTTCCTTTAGTGAGGGAGGACCATCCCCCACTGGTGGTGGCTGGAGGAGTTGGATGAGGGGTGGCTTCAGATCTCCCAAGCCATCTCTTCAGGACACAAAGGAAGCAGCCACACCTAATCTTATCTCCCCAGGGTTGAGGGAGACTAAAATGAAAGGTGGGGATCACAGAACTAGCTCAGTCCAATCTGGTTCCACTTATCTCTCTAGGCCTGTCTGTCCTCTGGTTTAGTTTCTCAAGGAGAAGATTCTTTGATGTGCCCCAGAGAACTGGGATGTCCTGGGCCCATAACATTTGTAATTTCCTCCCCTTTGTTTTGTAAACATACAAAAGACCAGGTCTTCTCTTACTCCAGCTGGACAGTCTCCATAGTGATTATGTTCCCCTCTTCCTAATAAATTTCTTTTTATTTGACAAAATTCCTAATGAGCCTCCAATTCTTTTGGTGAGCTAGCCTGCAGATCCTGGTTACGACCTGGTCACATTAAGTCAACTTCTCCTTGATAACTCCTTATTCCAGCAAAACATTGGACTCTTGACATTACTTTTTGGTCAGCAATGGCATTCCAGAAGTCCTGTTTACAAAGAAGAGGAAATGAGAAACACACTTTATTAAGAACTGACTAATCCTCACCCATTCTCCATTCCCAGGCCAATGAATTGCCTGGGGCTGACCTGAAGGTCAATTCTAGCTTCTGATTCTTTTGTAGATTTCCCAAACTCTCCCCTCCAGAAATCCCCAAGTTGTCTTTATGTACTTTTGCTTGCTATGTAAAATAACTTATGAAACTGTGAGAAGGTTACACTGCCCAAGGGAAGTCTCATCACTCTCTGTTCTGTTAATCCATATAAACCTTGTCCTCATTCCCCATCTTTGGGTATTCCTAGCACTTGCTTTGTGATACTCTAAGTTGTATCTCCTCTGCCCTGATTAAAGACCTTAATTCTGTTATATTCCTTCTTTCATTAACTTTTTTTTTTGTAGGGCAATGAGGGTTAAGTGACTTGCCCAGGGTCACACAGCTAGTTGTGTCAAGTGTCTGAGGCTGGATTTGAACTCAGGTCCTCCTGAATCCAAGGCCAGTGCTTTATCCACTGAGCCACCTAGCTGCCCCTCTTTCATTAACTTTTAAGTTGACATATTGGGAGCTTTTATGGGATTTGAAGAATCTCTACCCAGCCAGCCCCTATTTTTTACTTCTGATGATTGGCACCATGAGGAATCTTTTGTGTTCCAGTCTGGACTCAAACCTATAGGTCCAGGCTGAGTAGGGGCCTGTCATATTCAGAACTCCCATCCTTTATTCTTGAGTTCCTAAGGCTCATTGATGGGGGGACTAGGTATTTCTATGGATGACTTGGTAACTTGGGTCGCTTCTGACAGGTTCTCCCAAAAGGGAATGGCTGCAGTTTGTTTTTAAGGACCATATGTGGCCACTGTGACAGATGCCAAATGAAGAGCTGCTGGGCTCTCTTTTCAAATTCTGGAGTACATGTTTGCAAATACTTTGAAAATTAGCAAAATTTAACTGAGTCAGACCTACAATACTGATGGCCATAGTGGGGTCTCCTTCTTGAGTTTGTTCTTGATTCTGCCAACCCCAAAATTAAAGCATCTGAGTGGGACTCCTTTTTTATCCCCAATGGCTTTTTTTTGTTTTGTTTTGTTTTTGCAGGGCAATGAGGGTTAAGTGAGTTGCCCAGGGTCACACAGTTAGTAAGTGTCAACTGTCTGAAGCCGGATTTGAACTCAGGTCCTCCTGAATCCAGGGCCGGTGCTTTTACCACTGCACCATCCAGCTGCCCCCCTGCCATGGCTTTTGAATCAACTAAGCAGGAATCTGAATCCTTCTCAATTCTAGAAAATAGTTTAAAAAAATGAGGAGGGAAAATTTTGTCCCTCAAAAAAAAATCTTGTCAAATATTAAAAATATAGCTTTTTATCTACCTGCCTCCTACAAAAAAAACAGATAAATAATGTTTAATCTCTCCTACAAATTAATAAACAGATCAGAGAAATTACATCTTATATCTCCTACAATGAACCAAATCAGAGAACATGATATATCTGCCTGTCTCCTACAAACAGATCAGAGAAATAATGTTTAATTTCTCCTACAAAAACAAATCAGAGACAGACAGAAAAAACATGAATATCAGTTTAATATTTTATTGTCCCAAGAAGAAAGTTAACAAAACATGATCATGTGAAGACTTCCCTCCTAAGAGAGAAGCTCAGGGGACTCCCCATTTCTGAGGGTATATATGGTTTTAGTCCACTAATTACAGGGCATTGTCAGTTTCAATGGTATGATACAGAAATCAACCCAGAAGCAAAAAGCGGTTTAACAATTTCAGTTATTACAAGTGTGGAGGGAATACAGAAGCATCATGATAAGACTATAGGATTCCAAAAAAGGGTTTGGCAAGGATGAGGAAGCTCAGATGTTACCATAAGATAGGGACTTACTATCCTGAGGGAAAAGAAGTCACTAGGTAGGGTCTTTTATCTGCTAGCTATCTGGGTTCAGGTTTGGAGTTCAGTTGAAGGACATTTTGCTCCTATGAATCCAGGGTTTTATAAAACTCTCCTTGGATAATAAGGTACCTCCATCAAATCCAGGTGATCCATATATTCATATTAACAATCTCTAAATTTAAAAATATTGGTATCACCCCTTAACTAGGTATCCATAAGTCTTTCCATAGTCCTGAAATCTTTAATTTTCCAAGAGAATGTCTGAACATTAAGGAATGTTCTGCTGACCACAAATTGACCTTTCACAGACCGCATTCATTCTTCACAAGCCTCTGGGAGGGTGCTCGCCCCAGTTTGTAGGTAGAGAGAACAAATAAAATATTAATTGCCCAGATGAAGGTATAGAGCCCCAGAGAAGAGAAATGACCTGCCAGGAAAGAATGGTGGTTTAAGGATGGCCATGGGGCTAAAGTTAGGTCACACAGCTAGAAGATGTTTCATTCTACACCTGTCTTATCCCGCACCCTCCTGATCTCCAGAAACCATGCCGTTGGGGACATAATCCTTGCAGTTTGGGAATCCTTTACCCCACCTGCCACCTCATTGGTGAGTAAAGAAAAATTCATTTACACCACTATATCCAGCCAGTTCCACATCAAGTAGGGTTCTTCTCCCCCTTGCACATTCCACTCATACATTGTTTTTTCGTTTTGTTTTGTTTTTTTAGGGGTGGGGCAATGAGGGTTAAGTGACTTGCCCAGGGTCACACAGCTAGTAAGTGTCAACTGTCTGGGGTCGGATTTGAACTCAGGTCCTCCTGAATCCAGGGCGGGTGCTTTATCCACTGTGTCGCCTAGCTGCCCCATCATACATTGTTACAAAAAAGAAAGGCCTCTGGTTTTGGAAATCAAACAACCAACGAAAGATTATTTATGAACACCTACAGTGTTTCAGGCTTTGTCATCAGCACTGTGATAGGGAGGCAACAAGCCTGGCCTTGTACCAGGTCCTTCCTTGGCACAGTTTTTCTTCTATGCCTTTGTTGAATTAATATCTATCATATATTATTGTCATTATAGGCTCAGAGTGGGAAAGGTCTAGAGTAAAACTAAGAAGAGTCTCTGATATCCTGGGACTCTCTAAACTAGGACTGGCCTTACACAGAGAGAAGCATGTTTTCAGTGTCACCTCCCATGTTCTTCCTTCTGATGTGACTATGAAGAAACTATGTTTATTGTTAAATGAAGGGAGAGGTGACAAAGTCTCTACAATGAAGAAAAAAACAAAATAGGCCTCAGTCAGTTGCCCACAGATCAGATGATGATGCATCACTCCCTCCTGGGAATGTGGGAGCTGGGGTTAGAACAATGTCAAGGGAGTGTTTTAAGGATTAATGTGCTCTTCTTGTGATATTTTACCACATCCTAATTCTATTTTCTTTCTCCTGTGAAAATGGGAGACAGGGAAATTCTGGTAAAATATTTAGAGGAGTATAGGATACCAATGTGGACTGCATCCCCACCCTTTAGCTGTGAGGCCCTGCTGAGGAAAAATTGTGTTGTTGAAAGCTGAATCAGTGGGTCCTAATTCTGGTTGTCATGGTGACTTGTCTGTTACCAAGGAAAGATTATATCCTGCGTCATTGGTCTTGATGCTAGCTCCTTATTAGCCAGGTATTATGATGTTCCCTCAGCCAAGAGGAGGAGAGGCTTCTTTCCCTTTTTGTTCTGAGCAACCAACTAGGCACAGAACTAAATCCACAGGTACTGCAGTTCAAAGGAATATAGCAAATATATCCTCAATCTCATATATGCATAGGTATATATGTATGTATTTAGGTATGTATACAAATACATATTCATATATGTATTTGTATGTATGTGTATACACACACACACACACACACACACACACACACATATATATATATATAAACAAACAAGGAATCCATCATTTCATTCAAAGGATCAATGATCACCTCCTAGCCAGGTACCCATAAGAGTCTCCCTAGGCCAAATACGTATCTGAAATTTTGGCTTTCCCAAGTGAGTCTCTCAATGTTAAGGAATGCTTTGTACATCACATGTGCTTTAAGAATTACAAAGAAACTTTCATATGCCCATTTATATGCTCAGAAGATGCCTTTAAGAGCTCTCAACCTAGGTCCATACTGGAAAGTGCAAGCATTATTATGCCAATTGTGATGATGAAGGAAAACAGACCCAGAGAAGGGAAATGACCTGCCTGCAAAAGGAATCTCTGTGGTAATTGCCATGGGGTAGGGTTGAGTCATACAATGAATAAGCGCTTCACTTCACCCACCTTAGCTTTCACTCCCCTAAACTCCAGAGGAAATACCATTGGAGACTTTATCCTTACCGTTTTGTATACCTTCTCCCTGCCCAGCCTCCTTGGTGAGGAAGAACAAAGTCACCTAAGCCACCACATTTAGCCAGCCCTATACCAAGCCATGCTTCCCTTCATCTCCAGGCAGAAAACTAGACCATCACCTTGCCCTCTTCCTTGGGAAAAAAATCAGACTAAGATTAGGTCCTTTTCCATAACATCCTTATACAATTCTCTGCCACCCACGTACTCAGAAGAAATGGCAAAATTCTGTGATACTTTTACTGTCTTGTTGATTGTCTAGACTTAAGAAATTGGTGTAGAAATATGATCATAAAGAAGATTAAACAAAAGCATGGTTGACAGGATCTTTCCCCCTAAAGAGCCAGTTACACATCAGAAGTCACTTCATTTTTCCACCTTTTGAATTGTAAAATGGGCTCATGATAAGTGCACTACCTCCTTTCTGATACTGTTCTGAGCCAAGTGGCTCCCAATCCTTACATCAGCAGCATTTTAAGGCTAGTAAAGCATCTTCTATGTGTAAGACAAAAAAAGAAGAAAATTCCACAATTTACATCAGGATATCCAAAATGTCTGACAATACATGCACTGTATCACAATAGTGGATCTGCCACATCTGCAAAAGAGGAAGGAGAGAGTGTCTTCTTCTATCTCTTCTTTGGAACCAGGCCAGGACAATACAATTTTGAAATATTCACTTTCACTCTGTAGTTATCATTTCCATGTACATGATTGGATTCACTTCATGTCCTTTTCTTTGTTGTGTTTACTTCAAGCTGCATCAGATATAGTATATCTTTCTATGTTTTTTTTTTTGTATTTATCAACTTCATAGTTTGTGTCCACATAGTAATATTCTATGACATGAACATCGTGAAGTTTCTTTAGCCATTCTGAAATTGGTGGAGAAAGATTTGGTTTTGCTTCTATAAATATTTTAGGAATTCTTTTTTTTTTTTTTGTGGGGCAATGGGGGTTAAGTGACTTGCCCACGGTCACACAGCTAGTAAAGTGTCAAGTGTCTGAGGCCAGATTTGAACTTGGGTACTCCCGAATCCAGGGCCAGTGCTTTATCCACTGTACCACCTAGCCGCCCCCTGTTTTTGGAATTCTTATCAGTAACCTCATGGGGTTTTAGACATATACAATTATTATCTATATTTATAGCTATACTTATCTGTTAGTTGCATATCTTCAAATTACAATCAACTAAGAGCTACTTGAACCAATTAATAACTTTAGCAAAGTTGCAGGATATAAAATAAACCCACATTAATTATTAGCATTTCTATATATGACCAACAAAGTCCAACAGTAAGTTATAGAAAGAGAAATTTCATATTTTAAATATTTTAAAACTGCTGACAATATAAAATATTGGAGAATCTATCTTCCAAGGCAAATCCAGGAACTATATGAACACAATTACAAAACACTTTTCACACAAATACAATCAGATTTAAACAAATGGAAAAAATACAAATTGCTCATGGGTAGGCTGTGCTAATATAATAAAATGACAATTCTACTTAAATTAATTTACTTATTCAGTGCCATACCAAACTACCAAAATTATTTCATAGAGCTAGAAAAATAATAACAATATTCATCAAAGAACAAAAGGTCAAGAATATCAAAGGAATCATTAAAAAATTTCAAAGGAAGGTGGCCTAGCTATTCCAGGTCTAAAACTACATTATAACGTATCAATCATCAAAACTATTTGGTACTGGCTAAGAAATAGAGTGATGGATCAGTGGAATAATTTAGGTACACAAAAGACAGCAGTAAATGACTATATTAAACTACTGTTTGATAAACCCAAAGACTCTAGCCTCTGGAATAAGAACTCCCTATTGTCGGGGTCACAAATGAGAAGAGCAGGGATCTCAAGTTATCCACAAGAGAAAAAGTTTAATCACAGGATATTGAGTATATATACAAAAGATATCAGAAGGCTGGTCAGTGTATCTATGTAAGTGGAGCAAACTTATGCAATGTAACATTAGAACTTTCACAATGATGAATATCAGGATCGGCATATTTTTCAGCTAGTGTAGAGCCCAAATTTAATATATGGGGTGTTAATTGGGTGACTTGCCGAAATATTGGGGTCCCGGAAATAATGAGGGACCTCTAGATTTAAAGCTCCCTCCCCTCTGAACTGCCCTTTTAGATATTTCTCCCAGGCAAATAAGAAAGGAGCCTTACAGCTTCTTTTCCACAAAAGGATCAGATCTTATTACTTGGGAACTAATTAATTAATTAATTAATTAAACAACAAAGGTGAAATTAATAAAAATCAAAGATAAGGAAATAGGGAAAAAGAAATACAGATAAATTCTCCTAACTCTAACCTAAGTCTATACAATCCCCAGATCATTTCCAATTAAGCTAATTCAAAGGAATGCAAGGCTTTTGTGTTCACTCACCACACCTGGGACATCTGCTAGTTTCTCACACCATCAGGAAAACAGAGGAGAGAGACCCTTTCCTCAGTGACTATTCAATCTTCCTTTCCCAAAAGTGTCTGAGGCCAGATTTGAACTCAGGTACTCCTGACTCCAGGGCCGGTGCTCTATCCACTTCACCACCTAGCTGCCACTTCCCTTCTAATTTTGGATGCATTACTTTTGCTTGTACAAAATATTTTTAATTTAATGTCATCAAAATCATCCATTTTGCATTTCATAATATTCTCTATCTCTTGTTTAGTCATAAACTGTTCTCCTTTCCAAAGATCTGAGAGGTGAACTATTCCTTCCTCTCCTAATTTACCTATGGTATCAACTTTTATGTCTAAATCATATACCCATTTTCACCTTAATTTAGTATAAGGTTTAAGACGTTGGTATATACCTAGTTTCTGCCATACTATCTTCCAGTTTTCCCAGCAGTTTTTGTCAAATACTGAGTTCCTACCCCAGAAGCTGGAGTCTTTGGATTTATCACACAGTACATTACTAAAGTCATTTACTACTGTGACTCCTGTGCCTAACCTATTCCATTGATCCTCCACTCTATTTCTTAGGTAGTACCAAATAGTTATGATGACTGCCACGTTATAGTAAAGCTTCAGATTTGGTACAGCAAGCCTGCCTTCCTGTGCATTTTCTGGTTTTTGATTTTTTTTAGTGAGGCAATTGGGGTTAAGTGACTTGCCCAGGGTCACACAGCTAGAAAATGTTAAGTGTCTGAGGCCGGATTTGAACTCAGGTTCTCCTGAATGCAGGGCCAGTGCTTTATCTGCTGTGCAACCTAGCCGCCCCCCTGTGCATTTTTGTCATTATTTCCCTTAGTATTCTTAATGTTTTGTTTTTTCAGATGAATTTTGTTATTATTTTTATAGCTCTGTAATATACTTTTTAGGGAGTCTGATAGGTTTGGCACTGAAGAAATGAATTAATTTACGTTAAATTGTCATTTTTATTCTATTTATTTGGCCTATCCATGACCAATTAATATTTTCCCAATTATTTAGATCTGATTTGATTTGTGTGAAAAGTGTTTTGTAATTGTGTTCATACAGTAACTGGATTAGTCTTGGCAAGTAAACTCCTAATTATTTTGTATTATCAACCATTACTTTAAATGGAATTTCTCTTTCTCTCTCTCCCTGCTGGACTATGTTGGTCATGTATAGAAATGCTGATGATTTATATGGAATTATTTTATATCCTGCTAGATTGCTAAAGTTGTTGTTTCAAGTAATTTTTGAGTTGATTCTCTAGGATTTTCTAAATATACTATCATATCATCTGTTTTCTTCTCTGATTGCTAAAGCTATCATTTCTAGTACAATATTAAATAATAGAGGTGATAATGGACATCCCTATTTCACCCCTGATCTTATTGGGAAGGCCTCTAACATCTCCATTACAAAGAAAGCTTGCTGATATTTTTATGTAGATACTGCTTATTATTTTAAGGAAAGCTCCACACATTCCTAAGCTCTCTAGTGTTTTTATTAGGAAAGGGTGCTGTATGGGGGCAGCTAGGTGGCACAGTGGTTAAAGCACCAGCCCTGGATTCAGGAGTACCTGAGTTCAAATCTGGGCTCAGACACTTGACACTTACTAGCTCTGAGACCCTGGGCAAGTCACTTAACCCTCTTTGCCCCACCAAAAAAAGAAAAAGAAAAGAAAAGGAATTGGTGCTGTATTTTGTCAAAAGCTTTCTCTGCATCTATTGAAATAATCATATGATTTTGGTTAGTTTTTTATTGATGTTGATTATGTTAATAGTTTTCCTAATGTTGAACCAGCCCTACATTCCTGGTATAAATCCCACCTGGTCACACTGTATCATCCTGGTGATCACTTGCTGAAATCTCCTTCCTAATATTTCTTCTATTATTTTTTGGTATCAATATTCATTAGGGAAATTGGTCTATCATTTTCTTTTGCTGTTTTGGCTCTGCCTGGTTCCAATCATTACATGACACAAATATGGTGTTGATACCAAAACCTGATTAGACAGTATGTCTAATATAATCAGCTATTTACATTCATTTATCATTTATATGTCATTATACTCTGGGTATGGTTTGGAATTATTGTATATATTACAAGTATATCATCAGTTATGCAGCATAACATGCATTTTTACCATCATACTGTCTTTGGTGAAATTAATAGAAGATTTATGAATTATGGAAACTTATCATTTCAGAGACTAACTTACAGTAAGCTTGATGCAGTCCCTGGAGACAGTATACATGCAACAAGAAGAGAGACGAGTATACATAAGTCCATGGTTTGTTTATGATGGCAACTATGTAGAGCACAATTGCTAGACAACAGTCCAGTTTCATCCTCTCTCCCTCCTAAAATAACCTAGTTTAACTGAACTTTTTTTTCTTTTTCTCTCACTAAGGCTAATCACCTGTGGCCTAACACAATCACTGGCTGTCTTGAAACCATGAGGTGTGGTGTGATAACCTTTCCATAACATTTTCAGGTGTCATGGACACATTGCTAAATTTGGCTTTGATCCAGATACATGGTGGTAAGAAGTGTTATAGATTACATAACTGCCTCAACCCTGTATTATATAAAGGAGGGGAATGGAATGGAATGTATTAATTTGATCATTGACAATGTTATGCTAAGGAATAGTAAAAACAAATCCAGCAGCTCAAACGGCTAAAGAAGAAAGTCCAGCTTTCCAGAACAGAGACCAGACCAGAGTCCAGTTTTCTCCTGATGACATCTTACCACTTCAAGAAGACAAGAGAACTCAGACTTTAGATGAACAGCTTTGTTTTGTTGGTTTTGTTTTCTCCTTCTGTTATTGTATACTTGTAGAGGACCACCCTCTGAAAGACCAATGTCAAAGCGTCGCATCCATGAGGGATTGCTCCTCTGGACAAAACTTTTCTCTCTCCCTTTTCTATTTTGTTATTAACATATGTTAGTTAGCATAGGTTATTATATTCTGTTATTTTTTTACTGTTTCATCAAGGAAACATCCCATTTCTTGAAAAAACCAAGGGAGGACTGGAATGATTGGAATGAAGCCACCTGCTGGACACTTACTATAGGAAAGCTTCACCATGAGGAGAAGGCCTCTGAGGGCAAGGCCATGCAGCTTTTCTTTGGCATCAGGAAGTGACATTTGCTCACTGTCTCTCAAGGCTACCAGCCAATCAACTTGAGGAGCTTCCCATTTCTGGGAAGAACACACAGAGTAGGAAGCAGATGCTGGCAGAGGAGTTCACTCTCTTTTGGTTCCTGACCTGGCCATGGTAGAGTCTAGACTCCAGAGGACTTCACAGGGAAGTTGAGGAAAGATAAGTTTGCCAGGTTGTAGGAATTCTGTTCTCAATATATCTCTTTCTTTTACTATCTTTCAATAAATCCTTAAAAACCTAAACTTGTTTATAAGTGATTTTAGTCAGTTTCTCCCCAAAACTGGGGGAACATATTAGAACCTACATTTAGAAATTTAAATTACACAGTGATAGAAGGAATTTGGTAGCACTTGTTCACCTATTTTTCCAAATAATTTGTATAATATTAGAATTAATTGTTCTTTAAATGTTTGGTAGAATTCACTTGTAAACCCCACTGGCCCTGGCGATTTTTTCTAAGGCAATTCATTAATGGCTTGTTCAATTTCGTTTTTAATATGGGCTTATTTAAGGGTTTTATTTCCTCTTCAGTTAACCTTGGTCATTTATATTTTTGTAAATATTTATCCATTTCATTTAGATCGTCAAATTTATTGGCATACAGTTGGGCAAAATAGTTCCTAATTATTGCTTTAATTTCCACTTAATTCGTGGTGAAATCACTACTTTCATTTTTGATGCTGGTCATTTGGTTTTCTTCTTCCTTTTTTAATTAAATTAAGCAATGGTTTTTCTATTTTTTTGTTTTTTTTCATAAAACCAATTCTTAGTTTTATTGATAAATTCTATAGTTTACTTGCTTTCAATTTTATTAATTTCTCCTTTAATTTTCAGGAGTTCTAATTTTGTATTTAATTGGGGATTTATAATTTGTTCTTTTTCTAGCTTTCTAAGTTACACGCCCAATTCATTGATCTCCTCTTTCTGTTTTTATGGATGTAAGCATTTAGATATATAAAATTTCCCCTAAGCACTGCTTTGGCTGCATCCCATAGATTTTGGTACATTGTCTCATTACTGTAATTGTCTTGGGTGAAGTTATTTATTGTTTCTATGTTTTGATGTTTGACCCACTCATTCTTTAGGATGAAATTATTTAGTTTCCAACTAAGTTTCAGTCTACCTTTCTATGGCTCTTTATTGCATGTAATTTTTATTGCATCATGATCTGAGAATGATGCATTTACTATTTCTGCCTTTCTGCATTTGACTATGAGGTTTTGTGCCCTAATACATGGTCAATGTTTGAATATGTGCCATGTACTCCTGAAAAAAGGTATATTCCTTTCCATCCCCATTCAATTTTCACTAGACATCTATCATATATAACTTTTGTAGCATTCCATTCACCTATTTAACTTCTTTTTTATTTATTTTGTGGCTAGATTTATCTAATTCTGAGAAGGGAAGATTCAAATCCCCCACTAGTATAGTTGTGCTGTCTATTTCCTCTTGTAACTCATTTGACTTCTCCTCTAAGAATTTGGATGCTATACCATTTGGTGCAATTAATTTTTGTTTGTCTGTTTTGCAGGCAATGCCCAGAGTCACACAGCTAGTAAGTGGCAAGTGTCTGAGGCCAGATTTGAACTCAGGCACTTCTGAATTCAGGGATGGTGCTTTAACCATTGTGCCATCTAGCTGCCCCGGTAGAATTAATTTTTAAGAAAAAAGGTAAATAGATCTGCTCAGAAGACACCAAAGCCTGGCATGTTTCAAGAGGATGAGGTCTTGGAATATGGAATGTCAGGGCTTGTAGATACCTGAGAACACACAGAGAATGCCTACACTAGGAGTTGTCTTGGAGAAGGGAATGTCACAGTTGTGTAAGCAATTAATTGTGATTTGTGGTTTTTTATAACCCTATCTTTGTTTCATTATGGTCAGACTAAAAAAATATAAGCTTAAAATCCTAAGTGAAGATGGGTGTGTACTTTGGGAGATAATTGAACAAACAAGAAGAACTCTGACCACAGGGAACATTTATTGAGTCACAGTATCAAATTAGGTACCTAAGCCTCCCCTAATAGCTCACCCATGCCCACATGGGCCTGGTCAGATTATAATGGGGACAGCCCATGTGGGTGTGCTGAGCCAATTGGAGACTCAGCATGATTAAGAACTGCCCTTTCCTGTAGGAGAGACAGTTAGAGGCAGTTAGAAGAAGAGGGAGAGGGGAGTTTTTTCTCAGGAGAGTTTTATGAGAGAAACAGGGAAGGAAGGTAGACAGTTAGAGGAGCTGTTGGTCTTTGACCTTCAGACAAAAACAGAAGAGACTGCAAGCTAATTCTCCTTAGAACTACAGATTTCAGGTGGTGGTGAGTTTGTGTTTTGAGGCAAAGCTAGCTCTTTGTAGCTGGCTGGGCTAGAGGCAGGTTTGGGGTGCCTGGGGCCTTTTTACCCCAGAGATTTATACATTGTTCCTGGCTCTATTAACTTCATTTGTGTTTTAAATTTGTTCCCATTAATAAAACCTGGTTTTTTTTGTTTTTGAAAGAGGCTGTTTTTTTTTTCTTACCCCAATACTACAGCGAGCCACCTAACTAACTCTTCCCATATTAAATTTAGCCCTTATAGTTGGGAGGGCATCTAAATGGAGGGCTATCAGTGGGAGAAGCGCCCTTACATCAGGGAAGTCAGAGTGATCTCTAACATCACAGAAGATGATGGAAAACCTACTTTTATCCTCATCAGAAAGGAGGCAGCTGCCTGCCACTATCACTCCTCATGTTAGAGGGGAGGAAAGTGAGAGTCATGCAGCTCCAGGGAATGGGCCAGGGCTCCAAACGTAGTCTGTGTTTGAGGGTCAATGTAAATACAGCCATTTCTGGTTCCAGATCCAGGGCTCTAAGACCTGAGACACTGATGTTTCTGTCCACAGGGCTGTGGGGTTGTGGGTTTCTTTTGGCGGGAATGTCCTAGAAAATTAAAAAAAAAAAGATATTAAGGGAATTTTGATATTTTGTTAAATGTATATTTTTCTTAAGTGAATCCCAGTATTGCTAAGAACCAGAAGCAGTGAAGTGATTAGAAAATAGACTCCAAAGTCCCCAAATTGTAGCCAGTCACAAGAGAGTGTGAACCAAGACCAAGCCTGAAAATGGATTTTTTTTCTAGGATTTTAAATTTCCAGGAGAAGAGACGACAGTCAATAGATAGTCAATAGAGTCAATAGGATATTGAAACAGAGGGATGTCAAAACCAGAAGGGTCCTTTCAGCTGTGGAAGATTGGAATTCATAGTGGCCATTTAGCCCAGTTAATTTTAGGAGTGGAAGAAGCTTCATGACAGACCTAATAGGTAACAATTGTGAAGGCCTTTTTAGGTAGGAAAAGCCTTTTGTATTTTGAGCTTATTTGATCCTCACTACAACCATCAGAAACAGTTGCTGTTATCATTCTTCCTTTTAGAGCAGAGCAAAGTGAAGTTCAGGAAGTTCAAAAGATATTCCAGGGTCACAAACTTTGTAAGATTTCTAATATAAGACTGGAATGCAGCTCTTTCTGACTCTAGACCCAGGGGTGTAAGTCCAGAGGCACAGGAGTCCCCAGTGGGAAGATCTGTGAGGAGTTCTAGAAGATCACAAAACACCCAACTAAATAAAAAGAACAATTAGTCCCCTAGCAACCAGATAAACCACCAACTCTCCTGAGTTTCAGTTCCCATTGGATCCTGTGCTCCAGCTCTATGACAACAATGACCTGAGACCCTCCACCCCAGAGCTCCTGGAGCTAAACCTGAAAATCAGTCCTGAGGAATGCAAATTTAGCATGTCCTACAGAAACATTCTTACATTCCTCAAAGGAGGACTCAAAATTGGAATGTCCCAGAATTTCTGAGTCAATGGGGCCTTAATATAAGGGAATTCTGAGGTGTATGATAACAGAGAGCTTGCAACACTTTATAAACTATTGTGTTTTAGTCATTGAGTGCTTGTGGATATCCTTATGGCCCTGAAAGATGGTCTCATCTACCCCTCTCTGTTTTCATTAGTTGAACAGGATGAAACTGTGTAATTTTACCTCTCCATAAGAGTGTAATGTTTCTCATTTCCACACTGAAAAATAAGAAAACTTCAATGGATAATGCTCATTACCACTTGCACTTTGCTAAAATTCAGGTAATGTCAAGCTTTAGGTCACTGAGTAATTTTGTTGCTTTTACAAAAAGTTTTCAAATCCACAGTATTGATGTTTCCAGAAATATTCTCCAGACTTTTGTAGACAAACATTGAAACAGAGTTTCAGTTACACAGCTGGGAAATTTTTTTTTGTTTTAATGGTATTGTTTTATTAACATTAAAACAGGGGCAGCTAGGTGGCGCAGTGGATAGAGCACCGGCTCTGGAGGCAGGAGTACCTGAGTTCAAATCTGGTGTCAGACACTCAACACTTACTAGCTGTGTGACCCTGGACAAGTCACTTAACCCCAATTGCCTCACTTAAAAACAAAACAAAACAAAAAACATTAAAACAATGAACAAAAAGGAATTTTTACAACATAGCAGCGATTCAAAGTAACTGTGCTGGGTATACAACATTACACTTTCTATCACTCAGTTGCTTTATACCAAAAAGACCACCAAGGCTAAGTGATCCAACCAAGTCTTTTACATAGCATCGTTTTGCTTGTAGTTAGCAAACAGAATTCATCTACTTTTTCATGACTTTTGGGCAAAAACAACATGTGCAGGTGCAAAGGAGGCAATAAATACAGATCACATTAAAAACAAATTAACGGGGCAGCTAGATGGCGCAGTGGATAGAGCACCGGCCCTGGAGTCAGGAGGACCTGAGTTCAAATCCGGCCTCAGACACATAACACTTACTAGCTGTGTGACCCTGGGCAAGTCACTTAACCCCAATTGCCTCACAAAAAAAAAATAAAACAAAAACAAATTAACACCAAAGATACCATAAGTTCTTATATGCAACACCAGGTAATAATTTCAACATAATGTACATGCAGAAGCCAAAAGTAAATCTTATGAATTGAGCAGTGTCACAAATATATAACTAGAAAGAAACTTTATTATCTTACCTAATTTTTTTTTGGTACCTTGTGCTGCTCGTTGACCAACAGCCTGTGCCAAGAACCAACCTGTCCATGGAGGGGAGCCCAGGCTGACTTTCCATGGGCCCAAGATGCACAAGGACCATGTGTCCAGGTGACAGTGAGGTAGAAATAAGTCAAATCCAAGGTATGTTACCCAAGGGGGAATGATAACAGTGCAGCCTCTATGGGTACTGTGGCCAAGCCTGAAGCAGCTCCCTGGGCATCCCCTCCCAGCCCCAGGGCCTGAACCTACCCTAAGCGATCCTATAGCCACCCAGAGCAGTCCCAGGTGCAGCCCCAGCAGCATCACTGGCAACCCCAAGCACAGCTACAGAAGCCCCAATAGAAACATCAACAACCTTCCCAAATAACCCATTTCTGACCACCTCCTCTTCTACTTATGCAACAGCAGATGCCTCCCCAGCCCCAGTGGCAACTCCAGGTTCCCTAAGAGACCAAGTCCCTTTCTATGTCTCTTCTGCAGCCTCAGGCATCCCTTCCCCCAACCCTAGCAGCATCGTTAGTCCCAGGGTCCCCAGAGCATATGTCCTATCCCCAGTATTTAGTTTATTAAAAACACTAAAAGGTTACTTGTAGAGAACTTAAAAGGCCTCCTTTCTCTTTGGAAACCACTGCATTGCTAAGACAAATGAGTAAGTAATTTTCAATAAAATACATATACTCAGAAGACACCAAAGCCTGGCATGTCACAAGAGGGTGAGGCCTTAGAACATGGAATGTCAAGGCTTGTAGAGACCTGAGAACACACAGAGAATGCCTAGGCTAGGAGTTGCCATGGAGAAGAGAATGTCAGAGCTGGGAGGACATCTAAATGGAGGGCTATCATAAATATAAGAGCACTTACACCAGTAAAGTCAGAGTGACCTCTAACATCACAGAAGAGGATGGAAAAGCTTCTGTTCTCCTCATCAGAAAGCAGTCAATTGGCTGCCACTATCACTCCTCATGTTAGAGGAGAGGACAGTGGGGATAATAATGCTCCCCACAATAATAATGCAGGGAATGGACCAGGGCCCCAAACCTAGTCTCTATCTCAAGGTGGATGTAAACACAGCTCTTTTTTCTTGTTTTGGTTTTTTTGAGGGACAATGAGGGTTAAGTTACTTGCCCAGGGTCACACAGCTAGTATCAAGTGTCTGAGGCCACATTTGAACTTAGGTCCTCCTGAATCCAGGACTGGTGCTTTATCCACTGTACCACCTAGCTGCCCTCTAAACACAGTCCTTTCTGACCCAAGACCAGGGCTAGGCTACTGATATGTCTGTCCTGAGTGTTTGGGGAAGGTTTTGGGGGGGAGTGTCTTAGGAAAAAAAAATAAACAGAATTCTGATATTTTGATGAATTTATTTTTTCTCTAATTACCCCCATGTAATACTAGGGATAGTATGATTTTTAAAACAGCTAAATATAATTAGCATATGATAAGCAGAATTTATTTAAAAACCTATCAACATATGGATGATGTTACCAAACTCAGGAAAGGAAAAAGGACACTCCAGAGAAAAGGTAAAAGGTAAAAGGTCTGGAATATCTATCAGTCTGCCAGGGGCAAAAGTTAGAAGTATAAAAACTTCTAGGCACTGACCTGAAATAAGGTATGTCCAGTATTGATATTTATTTTCTGGTTAGGGAATTCAGAGTATTGATTATATTATAAAAGGCTTCCTTTGACAACATTGGGAAGGTTATTTCTCTGTGCTTTAAATCCCAGTATTGAGAAGAACCACAAGCAGAGAATTAACAAGAAAATACATAGACCCCAAAGCCCCCAAATTGTATCCATTCATAAGAGGGTGTGAGGGCCCTTTCAGGTGTGAAAGATTGGAATTCACAGTGGCCTTTTAACCCAATCAATTTTGGGGATGGAAGGATCCTCATGACATACCTAATAGGTAGCAGTTGTGAAGGGCTTTAAGGTTGGCAAAGACCTTTGAATTGTGAGCTCATGTGATCCTCACTCCAACCAGCTGAGCCAGCTGCTGTTATTCTTCCTTTTAGAGCAGAGGACAGTGAGCTCCAGGGTGCTCAAAAAAATGACCCAAGGTCACAAACCTGGTCAGTTGGCTATGGCAAGACTGGAATACAGCTAGTTCTGACTCTAGGCCAAGGGTTCTAAGTCCAGAGGCACAAGAGGCCCCTGTGGGAAGATCTGTGAAGAGTCCTAGAAAACCACAAAACACACAGTGGTTGCACATTTTTTTTCAAGTTTTATTTCTTGGGTCAATTGGTCTAATGTGTACACAAGCACAAGATAATTTTTAAAACAACCACCAACTGTAATTTTAAAAGACAGCATTTATTTCAATAAAAGTTATATTGACATTTTGAAGCTCTTCTGAATGAAAACATGGGTTTGGAAACACCAAAAGGATAAAATGATGGTAACGCATGTGGATTTGACCACTTAATTGGAGGACTAATAAAAAATTCCATTCAGTGTCTTCATCAGGTACCCCAGGAAATTATATTTTTATTCTTGACCATTAATGAGGAGAGTTGATTTTTTTTCTAAAAAAAATTAAAGGGTTAATTGTAGAGTATTTGAAATGACCTTCATTTGTCTTGGGAAACCAGTTCATTGCTAAGACATATGAAGAAGCTAATTCCCAATATAACACATGTTTGTCAAAGACACCAAAATATGGCATGTAACAAAAGTGTGAGGACTAAGAAAATGGAAACTCAGGGCTTGTAGAGGCCTGCGGATAAATAGAGAATACCTAGGCTAGGAGTTGCCACAGAGAAGAGACTATCAGAGCTGGGAGGGCACTAAAATGGAGGGCTATCAGAAACAAAAGAGTCTTCACCACAGGGGAAGTAAGAGTGACATTTAACATCCCAGTATGTTAGTGATTTGGGTTTTTTTGTTTTTGTTTTTGTTTTTTATTGGACATTAAGCATTTATTAAAGTATATTAGATATTCATAAAGAGAGCACACATGACTCTGAAAGATAGAAAAGCCTAGCTAGGATCTACAGGAGAGAGAGGAGAAAAAGCCACCCTCACCTACCAGTCTTAGGCCAAAAACAGGAACTTCCTGTGCCTGTGAGAGCAGAAGCTCCCTGTGGAACTGGAAGAGAAGCAGTCCCTACACACTGCTCCAAGCTAATTGGCTGGTAGCATTCAAGTAAATTGATTGACATGACTTGAAGGTGGCCTTACATTAGTTAGCTTTCTTTAGTTAGTTCCTGTGTGTCTGTAGGTGGGGGGGTGGGGGTCCTGAGTCCCCAAACCCCATTATTTACTCACATTCTCCTCTCTGCTTCATTAAGAAACAGGGTATCCCTAAATGAAGCAATGAATAGGACAAAATACTTATAAAGGAGTTCTATGATGACTAACAATATAAGGGGAATGAAAAGAGAGAAAAGAAATTGAGTGACATGTTGACAAAAACTAAAGGGGGCAGTCCCCTTTAGGAGGTGTATATTACAAATAGTGTATGCAATGGAAAAAGAAAACAGAAAAAAATATCCATTTAAGTCTTTGCAAGTCTTATCTTATGGTTCTTGGGATGTCATCTGTGTATAGCTCTGGATTCTGGCTCTGGATTCTGGGCATGGTTCTCAGGTGTGGTTGTGGAAAAGTCTCTCATGTGTTTCTGATACTGATAATCATCTAGAAAGTCTCTTCAGCCAGAAAATTTCCTACAAAATTCATCTTAACACAACTTTAAATAGCTTTTCCAGTAACCAAATCAAACAATGAGAGTCCTTAAAAAACATATGTCTAAGGAAATTCAGAACCTTTTAGAGATTTCACAATTATGTATAGTCCAATTTAGTACCCATTCCTGTATGTATTCCCCTCATGAATGGCTGCCATCTTGGCTGCTCTGATCCAACTTGTTTTGCAGAGAAGATCAGAATATTGAGGGGTTCAGCACCCCCTTTTGTGGTCACACATGAAACAGATAAAAACAAAAAAAGTGAAACATTTTTATTTTATTTTTTTCTGTTTAGAATTTTCTTTTCTTTTTTTGTTTTTTTGTTTTTTTTGGGGGGAGGCAGGGCAATGAAGGTTAAGTGACTTGTCCAGGGTCACACAGCTAGTAAGTGTCAAGTGTCTGATGCCGGATTTGAACTCAGGTCCTCCTGAATCAAGGGCTGGTGCTTTATCCACTGAGCTACCTAGCTGACCCTTAGAATTTTATTTTCAAAAATATATGTAAAAACATATCTTGACATCAATTTTTTAAAGTTTTGTGTTCCAACTTCTCTTCCTCCCTCCCTTCCCAGCCCCCACCCTCAAGAACTCAAGCAATTCAATATAAGTTATACATGAGTAGTCATGGAAAACATCCCCATATTAGCTAGGTTGTGAGAGAAAACAGTAACAAACAAACAAACTTCAGATTAAGGAATTGTCAAAGAAAAAAATGTGCTTCAATATGTTTTCAGATACCATCAGTTATTTCTCTGTGGATGGATTGCAATTTTCACAAGTCCTTCAGGGTTATATTGGATCATTGTCTTGCTGAAAATAACCATGTGCTTCCCAGCAGATCATCTTACACTATTGCTGTTATTTTGTATACAGTACATTTCTCTCTGCTTCAGTTTATGTAGGACTTTCCAGGCTTTTCTGATGGCATCCTGTTCATCATAACTTTGATATAGTACCTTCAACATGACAAAGAATTTTCTTCAAAATAGCCCAGCAAAGTAGGTACCATACATTTTGCCATTATAGTCAATCATAATAACTTGTCACTAAAGAAACTTTTGATAGTTCTCAACTTTCTTTGCTTGCGGCAGTCTTTTACTTGATTTTTAACTCCCTCTTACAGTGGGGCCCTACTTCCAAGATACACTGTCCCAAGCTTCAGATGGTCCCAGGTGTTTTGGTTTGAGGGATGGCAGGTTTTTCTCTTGCCTGGCTTGTTCTCTGGTCAGAAGATAACCTTAAGCCAACTTGCTAGTTAACCAGTGTGAAATTTAAAATTGGATATTAGATCATAAATCTCCCCTACTTAACTTTTCCCTTAATTTATCTCCCAGACTAGTAAATGGAAGAAGCTTCTGGTTTTCTAGATAGAGCCTTTATTGTATATAAGGTGTTGTTGATTAGAAGGATAGGGAAGTAGAAATACAGTAGAAATCGTCTTAAATCTAGGCTTAGTCTATATTTCTTATAAAAACTCACCAAACCAAAAAAGGCCACCTTTGGAGTGAGGGAGACCGTCTGTGCTGCGCCGCCAGGAGTCCCGCCAAGCAGGCAAAAAGGCCTACTCTGCTTCTCTCCACCCCGGAAGTCAAAAAAAACCCGGCAGGCAGTCTGACATGCGCAGCAGGCGGACTGTACCCGGCAGGCAGTCTGACATGCGCAGCAGGCGGACTGTACCCGGCAGGCAGTCTGACATGCGCAGCAGGCAGACTGTTCATCTCCTCCCCAAAAGGGTGGTCCTTGAAAAACTGGCGTCTTTCAGTTATCCTAACCGACTGTTAAAAACTTTCATATTTTACCACATTTCCCCCCTTTGCTTCCTCAAGAAATGGAATGTTTCCTTGATGGAACAGTAAAAAGAATATAATAACTTTTGCTGACTAATAATATGCGAACAACAATACAGAAAAAGAAGAGAGGAAAGTCCGTGGGGGGGGGGTATTCGGAAAATCCACCGAATTAGCCGGCTTATGGCCAAACTAGGGAGGGTGGGAGGGTCCTTAAGGTCCCTTCGGGGTCGCCAAACTGTGAAATTTAAAATTGGATATTAGATCATAAATCTCCCCTACTTAACTTTTCCCTTAATTTATCTCCCAGACTAGTAAATGGAAGAAGCTTCTGGTTTTCTAGATAGAGCCTTTATTGTATATAAGGTGTTGTTGATTAGAAGGATAGGGAAGTAGAAATACAGTAGAAATCGTCTTAAATCTAGGCTTAGTCTATATTTCTTATAAAAACTCACCAAACCAAAAAAGGCCACCTTTGGAGTGAGGGAGACCGTCTGTGCTGCGCCGCCAGGAGTCCCGCCAAGCAGGCAAAAAGGCCTACTCTGCTTCTCTCCACCCCGGAAGTCAAAAAAACCCGGCAGGCAGTCTGACATGCGCAGCAGGCGGACTGTACCCGGCAGGCAGTCTGACATGCGCAGCAGGCAGACTGTTCATCTCCTCCCCAAAAGGGTGGTCCTTGAAAAACTGGCGTCTTTCAGTTATCCTAACCGACTGTTAAAAACTTTCATATTTTACCACACCAGTCAGCAGAGTGCTGTGGTGGTTCTTAGCATCAAGGAGCCTGTGCCACTCCCCCAGCTGGGCCTCCTGACACTCAGGATTTCTTCCTGGTTAACTGCTGAGGTGGGATAGCCAAATTCCACCTTAGGTCTCACAGACACCCCTGCACTTCCACTGTCCTCCCATACCCCCTACTCGGGCCAGCCTTTCAGCCCTCTCACCCGATTGAAAGCTTAGTTTCAAAAGACAGACAGTGCTGCAGCTGATTCAGAGGCTCAGGGGTAAGTTCCTCTTTTGCAGCATGTCTGGGGTCTGTGTCAGCACAATCTCGGGTTTGGACTCAGTTTGTAGCCCAGTATGGCTTCCTTTAATCTGTGCTTAGTGTGCATCACCTGTCCTGTGACAATTTAGTACCCATTCTTGTATGTATTCCCCTCATGAATGGCTGCCATCTAGTACCCATTCTTGTATGTATTCCCCTCATGAATGGCTGCCATCTAGTACCCATTCTTGTATGTATTCCCCTCATGAATGGCTGCCATCTAGTACCCATTCTTGTATGTATTCCCCTCATGAATGGCCGCCATTTTGGCTGCTCTGATCCAACTTGTTTTGCAGAGAAGATCAGAATATTGAGGGGTTCAGCACCCCCTTTTGTGGTCAACAACTGTTTAAAATTTAATGTGCTTGTTGCCTATTTACTGTCCCAAGTTTGAAGAAAATTAGTTGGGGTTTCTAATATATATGTTACTTATAAATTAGAAGCTATTGAACCAGTTTTGGGCATTAAGCATTTATTAAAGTATATTAGATATTAGTAAAGAGAGCGCTCATGGCTCTGAAAGATAGGAAAGCCTAACTAGGATCTATTGAAGAGAGAGGAGAAAAAACTGCCTTCACCTACCAGTTTTAGGCCAAAAAGAGGAGATACCATTGTAATCACTGGAGTTGGCATGGTAAAATAATAAAAATGTCATCTGCAAGAAATGAGTTTCCCAAAAGAATACTACAAAATGACATCAAAGATTATATGAAGTCAA